>NW_012109141.1:1176618-1177837 GCF_000951045.1 Mandrillus leucophaeus
TTTTTTTGGAGACAGTCTCTCGCTCTGTCGCCCAGGCTGGAGTGCAGTGGCGTGATCTCAGCTCACTACAAGCTCCGCCTGCCAGGTTCACACACCATTCTCCTGCCTCAGCCTCCTCAGTAGCTGGGACTACAGATGCCCGCCACCTCACCCGGCTAATATTTCTTCTTGTATTTTTAGTAGAGACGGGATTTCACTGTGTTAACCAGGATGCTCTCAATCTCCTGACCTCATGATCCACCCGCTTCGGTCTCCCACAGTGTTGGGATTACAGGCGTGAACCGTCGCGCCTGGCCAGATTTGGATTTTTCAAGCAAATTCTCATGTATAAATATTTAGCCTAAAAAGTTTTAAAGATTGTTTCACACAAGAAACAGAAAGTAGATGTTAATCCAGACAAATCCAGTCCTCCCTCAAACATTTCTGCTCATTTGAATGTATTAATCTGAATGGTAATGACACTTCCTAGGAAGAAGAATAAAATTTAAAGTGTAATTTCTCACTAACAAAGATTTTCTGACAAACCTCAAAGATACTTTGTTTAATCCACTGAGGGAGATTTAAATAACTTTCTCACAGTATTGCTACAGCCCATGCCTTTTCCCCTCCAAAGCAGTTAATTTTTCCCAGCTATATTCCATGTTACTTGTACATAGTAAGTCTGCTCATTTTCATGCAAACCATATCTATATTAATGAAGTTAAGTAGAAAATGAAGGTACAGAACCATGTACTTCAGAGATGCTTTCATTTGAAATAACAAGAAATTTGGGCAAAGGATTTTGATGCATGTGTGAAGCTGACTTGTCTGCACGGGCTAGTTCCATATTTCATTCTGCTAAGAATGCACTAATAACACTTGTGGACAATGATCAAATAGCCATGTTCTTTGTGCTTGTCTCATTTAACTCTTGTAAAACCCAATAGTGTGTACACTATTACTACCACCATTCCCACATTACAGGAAAGAGAAGAGAGAAAGATTACATCACTGGTGCAGAAGTCTAGGGCATGGAAGCAGATGTGAAAACAGGTCAGTGTGAGGCCAAAAGCTGTCTACTCAACAGCTGTTCTGATGTGGTCTCAGTGGAAGGCCGTCTAGTAACAGAAAAGAAGGTTATTCAAAAGTAGGAAAATCTTTCAAAAGAAATGCCTCCAAATACTGTCTATTGGATCAGGAGACAGGAGAAAAATAGTGCCATCTAAAAAATTAGTAGAAA
>NW_012109141.1:1178631-1182362 GCF_000951045.1 Mandrillus leucophaeus
CATCTGACAAGGGACTAATATTCAGAACCTACAAAGAGCTCAAACAAATTTACAAGAAAAAATCAAACAACCCCATCAAAAATGGGCAAAGGACATGAACAGACACTTCTCAAAAGAAGACATTTATGCAACCAGCAGGCACATGAAAAAATGCTCATCATCACTAGCCATCAGAGAAATGCAAATCAAAACCACAATGAGATACCATCTCACACCCGTTAGAATGGCGATCATTAAAAAGTCAGGAAACAACAGGTGCTGGAGAGGATGTGGAGAAATAGGAACACTTTTGCACTGTTGGTGGGACTGTACACTAGTTCAACCATTGATGAAGACAGTATGGCAATTCCTCAAGGATCTAGAAGTAGAAATACCATTTGACCCAGCCATCCCATTACTGGGTACATACCCAATGGATTATAGATCATGCTGGTAAAAAGACACATGCACATGTATGTTTATTGTGGCACTATTCACAGTAACAAAGACTTAGAACCAACCCAAATGTCCATCAATGATACACTGAATTAAGAAAATGTGGCACATATACATCATGAAATACTATGCAGGCATAAAAAAGGATGAGTTCATGTCCTTTGTAGGGACATGGATGAAGCTGGAAACCATCATTCTCAGCAAACTATCACAAGGACAAAAAAACCAAACACCACATGTTCTCACTCACAGGTGGGAATTGAACAATGAGAACACTTGGACACAGGGTGGGGAACATCACACACTGGGGCCTGTCGTGGGGTGGAAGAAGTGGGAAGGATAGCATTAGGAGATATACCTAATGTAATGACGAGTTAATGGGTGTAGCATACCAACATGGCACATATGTAACAAACCTGCACATTGTGCACATGTACCCTAGAACTTAAAGTGTAATTTAAAAAAATAAGCAAGAAAAAATAGTAATAATAATAATCATACAGCATATCTTCCTTTATCTAATATTTAGATGTTACCATAATATCCAGATTAATGTCTTCCATTATTTGTTTGTTTAATGGCTACTGTACTTTTTTCCTTATTTATTACTTCTCTCATTCTGTTGATAAATATATTTATAAGGCTCTATTTTGTGTCATTGTAGAATGATTTTTTGTTTGTTTCTCAGGGTATACACATTATCTAGTTGAATCAATGAGTATGAAATAGAGTAGAAATTCAATTATCATTAACTAAATGAAGTATTTTGCAGCTAAATAGTTTGTATGAAAACCACACTGAGGTGTACTGTAAGCTTTTATATTAGCTTCATTCTAGAGGGTTGAGCAGGAAGTTTTCATATTTTGTTCCTTCCTTCTTTGGCCACAGGAATTAGTGTAGCAGCTATAACTCAGACTGGGTTTGTATAATAAATAGCATCCATCCTTCTCCTGAGTTGAACCCTTGAACAAATCCTTCTTGCATTTAGAATAAAGTCCAATCTCCTTAGCTTTGAGTAAAGCATGATCTTCCTCTAGCTAACCTCTCAGAGCCTCATTTCTTGTCATGACTTTCCCTGCAATGTGTCTACCAGCCAAACTAAATTTTTTACGTTTCTTAGTCACTCTATGCTCAGCCTTATGTCAGGGCCTTCAAATTTCATGCTTCTTTACCCTCCAACAACCATTGGTTGATTGACTTCATTCTTTAGACCTCAGCCTAGATAGGAAAGTTTCTCTCATCTTGGCTTCCAAGCTTGGGTTAGGTACCCCTCACATTTGCCCCTCGGTGGTCAGTACACTGCACATACCTTTTCATTGCATTTCCAACACTGCATTACAAAATTGTCCGTTTGCTTCTCAGTATCCTCTTTGGAACTGCAAGGTGGATAGAATAGTCTTTCTTACTCCCTATACCCTTCCCCTGATTAATTCCTATTTACTCTTTTAGATATTAGGCAGAGAATGTTAATTGCTCTCCTTTATCCAGTCTTCCTTCTTCCTTGTGGTACCCCTAGTTTCACCAATTACCTGGCTGCCCAATACAGACTATATTTGCCAGCCTCCCTTGCAACTAAGTGTGGATGTGGGATGTGAGCAGAAGACTTGTGTACAACTTTCAGGTTATCTCCATAAGGACACTTGTCCTAGACTCTGCGTACATCTTCTTGATGGCTGGCCTGGGAAGGGAGAAGAACGGAGCTAACCCTGGGGGCCGCATATTGAGGTTGGAGTAACTACCCCACTAGGTCTATATGCTTCACTTCAGACTGCTGTGTAGGAGTAAAAAAAACTTCTATCTCTCGTTTGAGTCAGTTAAGATAATCAGATCTCTGTGTTACAGTGCCCCATTCTAATTAACACAGAGGTCAATTTGGATGTCACTTCTTCAAGGATACTTATATGTATCTACTACTGGACTATAAATTCCATAAAGCCAGGCATGATTCAGATTTGTTTAATGATACATAATAAGTGAATGAATGAATCCAGGAATCTGAAATTATATGCTAATCTACTTTATGAATATAATTTCAAATATTCCAAATGTATGCTGGCATAAGAAATTAAGTCATATTTTAAAGAAATAAATTAGCAAAAATATATTTAATTACAGAGTAAAATAATATTTAATATCAGGAAATCTATTAATAATATTCCATAGGTCAAAGTATAAGAAAAATTTAAACACTCTAAGGTTGAAAACTTGGAGCCAAAGAAAGAAATTAATCCTCGCTTATGAAGCAGGTGCACTCTTTCCCCTGTCGGTATTGATGTCAGAATGTCCCAGCTCATGACGAACTGGGAAAGAGGGCTGAGCTCACAGAGTCCAGAAGAAGGGATAGGAAAGAGGTCAGCTCGGTAGTGAGAAAGAAAGTTAAACATTTAAAGGAAATTTGGACAAATCTTCAATCTCATCTATTGACATAAATAAACAAAAGGAAATGTGTATATTCATTTCATGGCAAATAAATAAGCACATACTAATCAATGAACAGTGGATCAAACTCCCCTATGTAGTCTCCAAAACAATTATTTACATGTCACAGGTGTTGCTATTATCATTTTTATTTTGGTTTGGTTTTCAAATCATACAGTGAAGTACTGGAATCCTTCATGAAAATAACTGTCTTGATTTATATTTTGAACATAACAGCCAATAAAAAATGACTTCATAGTGTGTGCCAGAGTATTTGCTAAGCACTTTACATATGTTATGTTTGAAAATTGTTAAACACAATCCAGTAGATGCTTATCATCAGTTTTGATTCACGTTATTCTTATTTAACTAAATATATTAGCAATAAACTACAGATTTTCAAACTATAGGTCATGATCCATTAGTGGGTTGCATAAGAAATTTAATGATTTGAGGTCAGACATTATTTTAATAGCTATGTAGAATAAATTATACAAGAGCAGAATAGGGCAGAAGACAGAATAGAAAATATCATAAAGTACTGCATGGAATATGTATAAATGATATTTCATGAACTTTTATTTTGGTTACATATATTTATGTGTAGACTGGTCCAAAAAAGTTGGAAATGCATCATTCTAAGGTATCCCTACTCAGTTGTGCACACCACAGGTGCAATGAGTGTGCTCTTAATTGCTTATTATCCTGGCTCCATTTTTTCACCACATCCTGTCCAGCTTTGAGCCTCATCTGGATGGCTACACCCTGGGTTCAGACTGCCCCCTCTCCTTGAGTGGCATGGAGTAGGAAAGATTAGCAATAGGGTAATAGTCTCTCCTTCAGTGACAGCAGATCCCATGTCTCTGTGGCAACCTGCT
>NW_012109141.1:1185027-1245336 GCF_000951045.1 Mandrillus leucophaeus
TGTGTGTGTGTGTGTGTGTGTGACAGAGACTGGATCTCACTCTGTCACCCAGGCTGGAGTGCAATGGCATGATCTCAACTCACTGCAGCCTCAATCTCCCAGACTCAACTAATCCTCCCACCTCAGCCTCCTGAGTAGCTAGGACCACAGGTGTGCACCAGCCACCCAAGTAATTTTGCTTTTTCTTTTTTTAAACAAAACAAAACAAAAACTTCTATGGTTCCTTCAGTCTCCTGTTACTGTCCTGAAGTTCCACAGTGGCTAAGGTCCCAGTTCCACACTGCAGCAGCCATTCTGGACAGAGGATGTGTGTGATACACAAGCAAAGCTTTGCTCTGATGAAAAAGCCAGTTTACCTCTTTTCAGAGTTTTACAGTGATCCCCTGGCACTAGCAGGAGCAGCAGTAATACTTCACATTTAGGTTGACTTTTCACATTACTGAAAGCAGTTTTAGAGAAAGCATTTAGATCAAGAATGCCCTACGATTAAGAGTCCCTGGAACTCTTTTGAATCAATAGTACATAATTGATGAAATTCCAAATCAATGGCCTCCATGAGGCCCAGCAGTGTTTCTGGTACTACAAAAATTCAAGAGGTTCCAATGAGAAGGTCCTGACTCCCAGCAGCTTAGGGTCTACCTCAGTGTGGTACATTCAAGGAAAAGGCTTCATTTTACATATACACTCAATGTTTTCTTGTCTATTATACATTTTTTTACACCTCTGTGAACTCCTTTCAATGTGAGACAAGAGATAAGAAATGCAGGTACATCAGTAGGACGGTCCCCTCCCCTCCTAGGAGGTCCCTAGCAGAGCAGGAGCATCTACAGTAGAAAATGTCCTTTGTTGACTGGCCTCAAACTA
Organism: Mandrillus leucophaeus; assembly: GCF_000951045.1. Lineage (NCBI taxonomy): Eukaryota > Metazoa > Chordata > Mammalia > Primates > Cercopithecidae > Mandrillus > Mandrillus leucophaeus. The sequence continues at coordinate 1,185,892 of NW_012109141.1, forward strand.
AAAATAACATTCAAGTAACCCACCTTTTCAGTTTGAAAGAATTAGCTGGATCTATAGTATAAATATTCATGAAGGAGGGATATCCTAAGGGAAGATAAATCTCTAAATCCCACGATTTTCTGTTTCATTTGCTGCCTCATTTAAAACAACACCAAAACCAAAACGTTCATGGTAAAAGTGGACACTGAGTGGCAATAAGGGTCAGTCCAAAAATAAGAATAAAACAAAAATTTCCAAAACAGGAATATTTTAGCATTGCTTTCTCTTCCTCTCTTGCTGCTCATCCCCTTTTCTCAATTTGTTGCAAAACATTTCCAGTTCCTGAGATGATACCTGGAGGAATCCCCAAGTTATAACATTTACTGTAGAAAGAGCCTAATCTGGTGCAGAAACTGCCAAGTGGGCCTAGGGATGAGATGCCATGGAGACTGTCTCTGTGTTCCAATAGGGGATCCGGGAGAAGACACAGGAGGCTTCTCTTCACACTGTATCACAGAGACCTCATCCAGAATGAGAAGAGAGTTAAACACTCACTGGTCCCTCCTGTCTTCCTCCAAACAGAGGTTTTGCAAGCCTACAGTGATGTAGGAAGCAGAGGCTGCAGGACATTGAAAGAGTTAAAATACTAGGAACATCAGAAGACATTAATGCAGCAAACGTTCACCCTAACTCCCCTGGATGGTGTCAGCGGCCACAGAGCAGAAACAGAAGGCCAGGACCACAAAGATGGGAAAGGGGCTCCAGCAAGGGGCGGTTTGCAGCTGCATGCTGAGGGGCAGGATGGCTGCAATGGGAACAGGGCAGAGACTCCAGAGCAGGAAGTCTTTCATGACTGCCATGGTGAAGGTGTGAGCCACCTAGGATCTGCCAAGGGGAAAAAAAGGGCTTGGGGACATGGTGAGGCTAACAGGCAGTGGAGTGAGGAACAAGGAGGGATGCCAACCCACCCACCAAGGGGGCCTTTATAATTAACACACCTCTAGTTATATCTCCCAGTAGGTTGTGACCTAGGGAATATGTGCTCATCTGAAAAACAAATTCCTTATATTCATCCAATCATTATTCTCCAGGTGTAAAACAAATAATTTAAAGAAAGTTAAACTATATTTTAGATACACCAGGAAAACTCACTCTTAAAACTAAATTACAGCGAATGCTCTAGGAAGCGAAAAACAGTTTTACAATGTTAGTAATCTTTCCTAAATTATTTATTTTATATGTATGCATTTCCTCATCTCAGTTTTCTGTAAAGTAGATCATACAGGTATCCATTGTTATATAGACATAAATATAACTGAGCTAAAAAAAAAAAAAACCCATAAATCTGAACAGTGGAGGGAGAGCCAGTGAAGGCAGTGGTGGCAGAAACATTCCACTATAGATGCAGAAAGTGTTGCAGAAGATGCTGTAGATTTTAAAGAGCTGTAAATTGCACTTACAGTGGAGAAGAGAAGCAAGTGAGTCTTTTAAAGAATGCCCAAAGGCCTAAGAAAAATATAAATTTTTCTCTGAGCCTAATTTGGAGAATGCTATTCAATGAGACTCCAAGATCACTGAGGCCACAATTCTGTCTTGAAAGATGCAAAGGACCCAGGAGGTAAAGGTCAATGACCTCTTAATATAGGCCCAGTCAGGCAGGGAGGGATCTGCAGCTGGGGCAAAATGAAAACAGGAGACTAGCTTCCTGGAACTCAGACAGGACACAGCCTACCACTGGAGTCAAAGGAAGAAACTATGGGGATAGAGGCTTTTTCCTTTTTTTTTTTTTTTTTTTTGTTTGAGACAGGCTATTGCTCTGTTACTCAGGCTGGAGTGCAGTGGTGTGATCTTGGCTAACTGCAACCTCCACCTTCCAGGCTCAAGTGATCCTCCCACCTCAGCCTCCCAAATACGTGGAACTACATCACCACACCCAAGTAACTCTGGGATTTTTTTGTAGAGACAGGGTTTCGCCATGTTGCCCAGGCTGCACTCGAACTCCTGAGCTCAAGTGATCTGCCTACCGCGGGCTCCCAAAGTGCAAGGATTACAGGAGTGAGCTACCACGCCTGGTCTGGGGATAGAGACCTTCTACCTTAAAGTGTGATGATGCTTGAAATTGGAGCATTAAAATTAGGAGTTGATTGGCTGGAAACTGTTGCCTCATAATCAGGCAATCTATGGGAAAGCACAAAATAGTCAAATCTGGAAGTAACTACTCTCCGCCTTCTGTATATAATTTGCTTTCTGTAGACAGTGTCCTTTCCAGACCTTAAAGAATCACCACCACCGTCATGACCATAGCAACAAATAAAAACCAACTGTTATTTACTGCGAACTTACTATGAGTCAAGTACTAGGTCAAATTTTTGTTTTGTTTTGTTTAATTTCATCTATTCCTCAATGAGTTGCAAAATATCTTAAAAGTCTTTCCGGAGGACAGGATGCCCATGTTATACATGTCCACACAATGTGGTTACTTAGTGGCACATTGTCATTTTTCCACAGTATTTAGTGTCTTCTGAATTCTTTTCCATCCAACACACCTTTTAAATTTACTTTTTACAAGTTATTGTTACTCTTATCTCCTCTTTTTACTTCATTCCTTAACATTTCCTTTCAGTGGCTGGATAATCACATGGCAAAGATATTTGGAAAGAAGGCCTATAGGGGGTGGAAGGTTGAGCTAATTCATCTCCAAAGTTCCTTTAAACGCTAAGCTTAATGATTTTATCATGAGAATTCAGCGAAATCTTAGAATTCTGGTACTTTTCAGATTACAGCACAAATGCTTAAAGTAAGTGATTTTCCCAAAGGCCATATGGATACCAAGTGCGCTGTCATGTAACCATGTTTAAAATATTAATGTGTGTGCGTGTTTCCTATTACTACTCCACCTTTTACCTCTTGTTTCTCCCATTTGGTCCACCTATGCCATTCTAGATTTGTTGTTTAAGATTAGGACAACTTTAGCAGAAAATAGAGGGACGAAAGAGCCCAAAGAAGGGACTCAGTGGCCATGCAATAGGCTTGGCAGATTCCTTGAGTAGGAAAAACTAGTCTCCCCATCCCCAACCCTCCGCCACACAGGACTCTGTAGCCTGAAGGAAGGTAGGGACTTTGAAGGGGAAACAGTGGTGTGCAGCCATCACAAGACTCTGAGGAAAGGGTCCCAGGAACTTGTCCCCGTCTCTCAGATAATCTTTGAGTAGAATAACCATATCATTTATTGTCAAAAGAGACAGTATGAATAACTATACCTCGAAAACAAGTGTAAACTTCAGACCTGGGCACGTCTGATGGAAAGTCACCGTAAGTCTTTGAGGATGAGAGGGGAATAGCACCTCCCACAAAAGGTGGAGGGAACCTGTACCTCTTTTCTAAGCAAAGCTCTAGGGAAAAAGAAAGACTCCTGAGAAGAAATTTGTCCAGATAGCCGATGTATTTATAAAGCTTTTCACAATTTCTCACATCTCAGAATGAATCCTTTCCATTCCAGGGTGGCTGTGAGTATATTTTCCTTTATAGTGTACACTTTCCTCAAATGTTTGTGGAGTCTTGATGGTGTGCTCTTATTTATAGTTGAAATGCCCTTTTGGACTGTCTGCTGTTTCTGTTTGTGCCATCCACTAGTTAGGCAGAGGCCATAGGGGGCATCTGGACAGAGTATTCAAGGACAGTGGTAGGGTGTTGCTGTTGATGATCACTTCCAGAGCCAATCACCTAGGCATGGAAATGGGCATACCATATTCCTCCAGGCTGTGGATACACATGTGCTCCATGAATCTCACCCTGGGTACCACCCTAGACCCCTGAAACCAAGCTCCCACACTTGCTGCTCTCAACTGGACACAGAAAACCACGGTGAGCTTCCGAGTCCAGGTAGGGATGTGACAGTTGGTATGTGACCTGGCTGCTGCTCCCAGAAGTCAGCCCCTCATTGGCCCGGCTTAGGTCTAATGCTGTGGGCACTCACAGAGGGCCTGAGCTGTTGTTCCCTTCTTCAATCCAGTCCTATCCTTTGAGGATTATTTACAGTTCTTGGTCCACTAAAAGTTTCCAATATTTCAACTCAGCTATATAGACATTTATTGTTTTAAAATATCTTCTCTATCATTCCCAGGCTTCCAGGAGAGGGAGGCTATAGCCTGTGCTCAGTCAGCCATTGTAATGTGAAAGCCCAAGGACCAACTCAGTGCAGACCTGCACGCACCAAGAGCTGGGACCAGCTGGGTCAAAAGACATCCCTCAGGATGCCCTCACCTACAGATGACCCTGAGGGTGAGACAGCTGACCCAATACCTTGACACTCCACAAACTCCTGAGTACTTGGCTGTAACTCCAATGGGACCTAGGATATACCTGAAATTGATTAGGAACATGTGTTATCTTGCCTAAAGGAATAAGGGCTTAAAATAGAAGTTAAATTTAAGAAAGAAGAACTTACTTTTTTTTATAACCTTGTAAAGGTAACAGGGTCAGAAACATATTCATGCATTAATTCTGGAAATTCTTATTCAGCAACTACTACATGCCAAGCATTGTTCTAGGCCCTAAAGATCACACGATGAGACAGACAGACATCCAAGTCTCCTGACTTCCATTCAGTTTCTTTATCCATGGATCTCCAAAAGTACCTTGTTTTACATAATGCAACTGAGTATTTTGATAAAGAAATACCAAATGCTTAAAAATAATTAGAAAATAAAATTTTATGTAGTTAAAACTGCATTCTATGCACGTTTCAGCAATCAGATAAAGAGGTATATTTGGTTTTCCATAAGTTACAGAACAGCCGTATAATTCCCAAGCCCCCAAAAGTGTTTCTGAGTCATGCCCAGCATACATCTTTCTTAGAAGACTAAGTGCCTTATTTCAATTTACCTAAATGCCTTCTCTACTCTCTTTACCAGAATCGTAAGTCTATTAATATTTTAAGAGGAAATAGGCATCAGCCAACCGCCACAAAATTAGGTGATATGGGTTTTGTACAATTCGAATCAATACCAATTATATACCTCCAATTCTCTCCATTATTACAGTGACTTCTATTCAAGCATTAGGCAACTAATTCTCCCATTGTTCTTCAGTTAAAAGTAAATTGTAAAGAAATCAATTCAGTTTGGATAATTAATGACATTATTGTATTCCCACATTTTATATCATGGAATAGGTGATCATTATTGCAGCTGATCAAAAAGATATATAACTGAAAAACATTCACTGATAATATCTCAGCCTCTTATTTTTTAAACATAACAACTACTGTCCCATACAAGATACTTAAAAATGAGAAAGCCAATTTCAGTATGTTCTGTTAACAACTAGAAATTATTGAAAAGAGCATAAGCAAAATGCAATTGATAAATATGTCCTGTGCTCATTTTAGATGGGAATAAATTCATCTGACAATAAAATATAGAAACCTTGGAAAATAATTCTCAGAACCAAGCACTTTTGGAGAATGGGGACTGTTTCTGAATTTCAGTTTTGGTTGCCAATAATAAAAAGTATCAAGTGAAAATCGCTTAGTGTACATAACAGGTATTTTTTGGTGGCATTCAATACCTTTAAGTTGTTTCTCCTTAGCCATTCCCCTTTTATATCTTTCATCCGTTCACTTAAATAGGAAATCTACTTACTAGAAAACTAGATATTTCTATTTACTAGAGATCTTATCATGAGATAACTTTTTAAAGTTCCCTATTTATCTAAGTTCCCTATTATCTAATAGGGTATTCTCATTTTTATGTGATTTAGTGATAGGGTCATGCCATTTATAAATTTCTTATATATTTTTTCTATCCTGTGAATTATTTGAAAACTGTTCCATTCCTGGGCTAGACAATAGAAAACAAAGTCAGTTGATGGAATACAAACAAATTGAAGTTACATAGGTGGCTCCAGTCAGCAAAGATGGAAGATGAGGGGGTTCTGTAACACGGTCTGTTTATCCTTAAAATTAACTGTGATCTTCTCTCAAAAGAATAAAATTTTACCCTCAAGGCCCAGCTCAATATCTTCTTGCTTTAAGAAGCTTTCTCTGAAATGGGGCTATTGACATTCTAACAACCTCATGGAAGTCTAGGTGTCATATTTATTTAAATATACTATTTGACAGTGTGATTCAGGAACCGCATGTCTCAGATCGTGCAGACCAATTTTTTAAAACACAGATTTCCAAGTTTCACCCCAGACCTACTGAACCAGAAATTCAGTAAAAAGTGACCTGGAACCTGCATTTAAATGATTCTTCTACATATTAAAGTTTAAGAACCAGTGCCTCACAGTTTCCAACACAGATCTATGCATGTTTGAAGTTCAATAAACAGTTTGAAGTGCAATAATTAGTGTCTGGGGTCACAGGAAAGAATATATTCAGAAGGAGAAAACGTGAGCATGAAGATTGACTGTGGCTTATTAGGAAATAAAACACGGAGCAGAGACAGAGGGAGACTAAGGAAAGCAGACATTAAAGAAGGAAAGTAATTGCAATTACACACAAAAAGGATCATAGAAGTAATCAAACACTCAAAAGAAATGCTAGAACCACACATACACACACACTCTCTCTCCCTCTCTCTCTCTCTACTAGGAAAAAAATATTAAGATAAAACAAGAGTGTTTTTTGAAAAAGGCAAATGGTCATTCGTTTATTTACAAAATCACAAAACTGCCAAAAAATGCTGAAAGAGGTAATTGAAAAAAATGTTTCCTTATTTTGTATTCACAGAGGAAGACAAACAAAACAGTTATTTCTAGTCAAGGTCAATTTTTTAAGGAACAAAATGATTACATGTTCTCCCCTGCCACCTTTTATATTCAGGATAGTAAATTTAACCTGATCTCCTACAAAGCTATACTTTATTTTTGTACTTTAATCCCAATACGTGGAAATTCAAGTTTATATTTTTAAAAAGATAAAGGTAACCATTTACTTTAAAATTTATTTATATCAATGTTTTCAACCCCGCCCCCCAGAAAGACCTAAAAGATTTTAAGGAATCCACAGAAAGAATAATGAGGTATAACTTTGCTCTATAAAGTCAACCAATCATGGCACACACAAAAATATGTTAACTGTACAAAATTTTTTAATAGAGCAAAACTAAATATTCAATCAATAAAAACCCATTTTAAAAAGTCTTTAGAAACTAACCCAATATAATAACATTCAAACTGAAAATTCACACAGAAGAATATTTAATGTCACTGGCAAATATTCACAGTATACACTTTTTTTTTTTTTTTAACCTCAATCATGTTGAAAATGTTGCATAGAGGCCGGGCACTGTGGCTCACACTTGTAATCTCAGCACTTTGGGAGGCCAAGGCAGGCAGATTACCTGAGGTCAGGATTTGGAGATCAGCCTGGCCAACATGGTGAAACCCTGTCTCTACTAAAACTACAAAAATTAGCTGGGCATGGTGGTGGGCGCCTGTAATCTCAGCTACTCAGGAGGCTGAGGCAGGAGAATCACTTGAACCTGGGAGGCAGAGGTTACAGGGAGCCGAGATTGTGTCATTTCATTCCAGCCTGGGCAATAAGAGCAAAACTCCGTCTCAAAAAAAGAAAGAAAAAAAAAAGAAAGAAAGAAAAGAAAGAAAATGTTGCACTGGAAAATATTAGGAAAAATCTATGTTTCAGGTAGTTATCCTATTTTTTGTTTTCTAAGTTTTTTTTTGTTTTCAACTTTTAAAAAACATACATTAACTTATGTGATTAAAATATATGATGATTAAAATATTAAAAGGCACAGGATAATTGCAATGTTGACTTTTTTTAAGTTCACTGTCCATTATGAAATTTTTCTTTTCTTTTTTCATAGTATTTCATGAAAGTGGCGGTTTTCTTAGAACTGATTACAAAAAAAGGGAATAATTGGACTTTTCTATTCATGTTCTATTTAACTTGATTAAATTTGCTTTAATGTTCGTGATTATTGTTAATGATCATGAGTGAGTAATTTCTAAAATTCTAGTTTGGTTTGTTTTCAGAGAAACATATTTTTTGTTAACTTTTCATGATGCCAGGGCTAAGAGATGTATTAAATAATGGCTGAAAATCACTACGTACTTCAAGAACCCAATTCAGGGGCCAGGGATTTTGTTAACCATCAAGTAATGTCATCTTGGCTTCAAGGCTTTTGATGTCTATTGACTTGAAAAATATATTTTTAAAAGAACTTTTTGTTATAGAAAGTACGTATTTTTGACCAGGATGAAACATAGCCTAAAAATAAAAATAAAATAAAATAAGAAAATAGGTATTTGTTCAGGTTATAGAGTGTGTATGTAAAGAAAATTGAATTTGCTCATTTGAGCTGTAAATTAATTTTCCAGCCTTCCGCTTATTTATGTTCCACTATACATGCAGATATTGTTAATCTGCCTACACAAAAGAAAGCATTTTAGCTTTAGCTGATAGAATTACCTATGACACAGGTAATCCACATGCCATGTGAAGTTCCATCTCTTAGCGACTAAACAAACAGTAATCCAGAACAAGATCTCAAAAACTTGGTGACTCTCATATTGCCTTTAGATATCATTTATCCTAAATTTATACTAGAAATCATGTACCCTTTCTTCACCTAACAGCAGCAAAAATGCATTAAGCATTTACTATGTGCCAAGCAGTAAGAGGTTCCCAGGCATTATGTCATTTGTTTCTCACTGTTTCTTCTGGCACTTAAAAAACTGAGAAATCCATTCCTTTGCAAAAGATATATGTTCAAGCCTTAGTCTTGATTCCCTGCTTTCTTCTGAATTCTGCCTTCTCTTTTTTTCCTCCTCATATGAAAATATCTAGGTCAAAACTATGTGCTTTATTGATAAGAGCTTCTTGCCATCTTTTTAGACGTTTTTCAAAATATACAAGTGAATAGGCAGGCTTCAGAGGCAGAGCGTATTGGGGAAAAAGTACTCAAGAACTTGAAGATGGTACTAGCATGAAAGCATCCATTCTGTGCTCTAATGCGATCACTTATCTGAGCGATGCTGAGCTGCAGCTAGTCAAAATGCTCGCCCTTTGATCCAGCCTTGGCTTCCAGTGGTGTTTCTTTCTCCATGTAACATTTTAACACAGTAGATATAGTGTAAGAAGAGGTCATCAGCCAGGCAAAGACATCCTTTTCCCAAAGATCCAGTGCACAGGCCTGCTCCTCTCCAAGTGCCAATCTCATTCATGTGCTCATGACAGCCCCGTGCATTCACTGTTCCTGTCTGTGCTGTAGGCAGTTAACAGGCGCATTCTTGCTTCTTAGAGGTGTGAGGAACAGAGATTTCACCTTACACATATTCCAATTCTCAGCCTTTTATTTATTGAGATGATTTTTAAAATATCGGTCCATGACTTGTGAGAAAACTTCTTTACAGTCTTAATTTTGAGAGTAGAAAAGGAAACACGAACTACAAAGCAAGGCAGTAAACCAAAATGAAATATCTTGAAATCTAAATAAACCTCCGAAATGTAAGCAAACAGAACATGATAGAGTCAAACACGTGATCCAGAGCCAAAAGCATTAATCACAAAACTCAGCTTCAATGAACCAAACTCAAATTGTCCAGAACCACTGTGTTGATACACTGGTTTTGCCAAAACCTAAGTATTAGGGTTTTTTAAAAATTAAGATTATGGAGATAGAGAAGAAAATCCACTAAAGAACTCAAAAGTAGGAGAAATCAGGCATCCAAACTGGTAAACCACAATTATTATTGTTTTTATTTATTTATTTATTTATTTCAGCCTGTTAATGATGGCAGTGGCTGCTGCCATCATGCTGGCTGCAGCAGGGAAGCACCCTGGGTCTGCACACTCCATGGAGCCAGTCTTCTGAGTCCGGACGGGAGCTCCCGTGACGCTTCAGCCCCGCAAATCACAACTGTAGACCCAGGTCTTTTGTTCCACTGGGCAGGCAGGAGCCCCACCCAGGAGGGCGGGGCTACAGCTCCCCAAACTGTAGCTGTGGATCCGAGCCTCCCTGTGCTCTTGTGGGGAGTGAGGAATGGGTAGGATCTGCCCTTCCACGTGCAGCTGCAGCCACAGCTACTGGACAGCTGGCTGCAGACCTGGGCCTCCCACTCCAGGAAGGATGCAGGAGCCGGGACAAATGGGGACCCTGCCTCTTCCAAGTTGGCAGGGCGGGAGCTTCCAGGTGCAGCTGTGGCTGCCTTCCCAGGCACAGGACTAGGGCATCTCTGCAGCCTGCACCCTCAGGGGCCCCAGAAAATACGCCCCCAACCCTGTCCCTGCAGGCTCAGGGGTGTCTGCTTCCACTGCCTGGCTCTCTCCTCCCAGCGTCTGCTCTGATCTTGGAGTGGGGTTGGGGTCCCCAGTAAGGCCCCACCCACAGACCAGGGAATGGCTGAGGGCTAGGCTGCCAGTCCCGCTGACAGGAGTGGAGACTCCTGGTGCCTCTTCCTGGCCGCCCATGGACCAATGGGCGTGCACTTCCTCCCCTCTGAGGTCCATAAAAGCCCTGGGCTCAGCCAGAACAGGCAGAGGACAGCTAGAGGACAAAGAGGGCAGAGAGATGACAGGATCATCCTTGACCAGCTGCAGAGAGGAGTACCCACCCCGCTGAGAGCTGCAGAGACGACCTGCCAGCAGAGAGAAGCTACCTTCTCTGCTGAGAGCTTCAGAGACCTGCAGAGACATCCAAATGACTTGCCTGCAAAGAGTAGCCACTCTCTCCAGGGCCTCCTCTCTGCAAAGAGCTGAACACTCGACTGGACAACCTGCCTACAGAGCGGAGCTGCCCACTCCTCAGAGTTTGTCTAATACTAAATAAACCTGTTCTTCACCCTTCAATTGTCTGCACACCTCATTCTTCCTGGATGCAGGACAAGAACTCGGGCAAAGGTGCTGCGGTCACAGAGGTTTCCAACCAGAAAAATCGATACCCCAGAGGTCTTGTAACTTTAAGAGACCTGACTAGCCCGCATGATCAAATTTTATTTTCTTTCAACAAGCTATGTCAGAGTGGAAAGTAGCAGTGGGAAGAAACTTAAAACATTTGCATCTGGTGGTTTCAACTAGCAGATATTTGACTGATCCTGTTACCAACATTTCTCCTGCTTTTCTTCACTTAAAAATCTTAAGAATTACTATCATACTGGTTTCATTGCCCTTAAAGTTAGTCCCCAGTGGGGCATATCTAAGAAAGGTTTAAATTATTAAATATTTCAAAATGCACTAATGCTTCCAACTGGAATCAGTATCTGTCAGTAGATCTCAAGGTTTACCGTGCAAGATCTCCACGTGAGATACCATCTACACACCTCACTCAGCCTGCTGGGATTAGCACACAGCAGTTGAAGGTGGGACTTGCAAAAACTACATCCACCTTTTTCCCAAGCTGCATGTGATGATCCTTATGGTTAGAATAAGGAATGCGTTCCTCCGCTTCACTGGAAACTTTTGGTTTAAATGATCACACAATACAGAGTATTTAAAAATTGAAAACAGCATAGCAACCACGCTGCTATGTCTTATGTTCTAAAAATAAACCCGCAATTTACAGATTGTGGCTGCATCTGCATTCCAAAACAGCAGGTATTTTTTGCTCGCTTAACTTGGACACTGTGTTACTTTTAATATCAAAAGTTTAAGCTTTTTTTTAATAGAAGGTGAAATTGTGGAAAGAGTTATATAAATAATGACTCACTGTGTCCAAGAGGTGCATTTCTTTATGAGAAAAGTAAGTAGAATACTATCTTGAGAAAAGAAAGGAATATTCAAGGAGGCAGTTCTTATTCCCTACAACCTGGAGTTAAAGCCATGCTGAACATTAATGAGAAACCTAATACTATTATTCACTGACGTAGATGTAGAAATACAAAAGGTAGTGAGTGTTCAAAAAACTAACAGAGTTTTAAAAGATGTGAGGGAAATGAATTAACTTATACATTCATTTAAATATCTTAAATCACAAAAAATCCACCTGGCTAGAAATAAATGAGGGAAAGAAATTCCATGATTTTTCCAAAATGACAGAAAAGAGAAAGATGTTCAAGTTTTTACTATTATGAATTTTAGTTGGTATAGGATTTCAGAATAATGTATGATTAATTAAAATACTACACACCATGCATTAAAGTTTAATCACCCCTTTCTATAGTTTCACAGATGTACTTAATTTGCTGTGCAAACCTGAATACATTAATAAATGTCTTCTGGAAATAACTCAATATCTAGTAACCACTCAGTATGCTAGGATTGATTATGCTTCTACATGAATAGCTAGTAATAAAAGAACCTGCTATTAGCATACAAAGATATAATTCATTTTCATGTTACAGAATAATATGACATGAATGATGAACTATAATTCTATTTTGAGGACTTATCTTTTGTATGCCTTCCTATTATAAAGGTTTTGGACTTAACCCATTCCTACCAGATTGTGTTAGGTATAAAAATATAGATTTTCATTTACTTAAAGACAATTTAGTAAACTCTCAATGAGTTTAAACTGGAGGACCATTTATTCAAAAGAACTCCAAATACATGCTAAAGAGCAAAAAAGGACCCTCCAGGTAAAAGCAACCTATTGGATACTCATTTGAAATACAGATCTATATATCTCTCTGAATATGAAAACAAAGATACACCGGAAAACCAAACAACCAACCAAAAACAAAAGAAAACACTGATTGCTCTTGCTTTAATGATCTCCTGCAAGCACACAAAAGGTTAACCTTCCTGACGGCCCAAGAGGGACTACTCTCCAACATGAAGGCTGCCACCAGTTACTACATTTTGAGCTGCTCTATTGTAAATCAGATATAGAAGACATGGTTAGTTTATCTTTAAAAGAAATTTCAGATATTAAATTTAGCCAAAGTTAGTTCTAGTCATTCGAGTGATTTAATTTATATTTGAAGAACCCAGCTTTAGGGTTTGCATGGCAAAGAAATGGAAGAGTGGCCTTGTTGATCTTTAAGTGTTTTTGCTTCTCCTTTCAGACTCCTTCTTGAGGTTCCTTCCTGATTTTTTTAAAAAAAGGAGACTTAGAAGCCAAGGCCTTGGCCCTTTCTGCCATCTCTGGAGGTTTCTGTGAGGACACCATGCTTGAGAGGTGGCCATTCTGTCTCCAGGAGAAGACAGGCAAACTGGAGACGTGACTCTGCTCAGATGTTCAACCGACCTAAGTTAAAGTGAGCAAAACAAACCCCGCTTATGTAAGCCACTAAGTTTATTATTCTATTATCAAGTATTTCTTACTCCTGAAGTTATCAATTTTCCAGCCAGATCTTAGCATATACATTCATTAACCACTTTGCAACCTAGCTCAGTCTCAATGCAAAAAGAATTTGAAGTAACATCTGAAAATCTCCTATGTCAGCACTTATCAAGCACCATCCATATTTGTGTGGTTAAAAATCTATGAGATTCTGAATAATTATGACAATTCCAGAAAGCACACACAAACTACAATAAACAGATGACTGTGGTTTATGGATATCTAAAAGAATAGTAAAAAGCGAATAATGAATAGAACAAAGACAAAAATGCACATGAAAATACCAAAAAGAGTCCCATGACATCAAAGTCGATCACAAATTCTGCTATTAATAAACTGATTATCTATTAATGCAAAGAAGTTCACAAAAGAAAATAAATTTGGCAACTTTAATATTATTCTACCAAAGTGGTCTGATAGGAGCCACACTAAGAAATCATTTTCTACAAATAAAACATTAATTTTCTATAATGTTTAATGATTTTATGCTTTTGAAAGTTTATTAAATTACAGAGCCTGTTTTATTCTGGAAAAGAAGCCCATGTGAAGAATAAAGTATGGAAACCATTTTTTAAAAATGCAAAATTCACCAAAATATCCTGAAATTTTTAATAGTTAAAGGAAAATCATTTTTACCATGCTTGAATAGGTCCACAAAAGAGATTTTTGTCTCATCTCTTTATAAAATTCCCCCTGGGGATAAAAAGAAGCTTGAGAAGTTTCAGTCAACAGTGTAAACTGGGAGTTCGTGTTAAATAAGCCATTGAAAACTGCAGTTTAGAATGAAATTACCATTTGAGCCATTACCACAGGGCTCCATAGTACATTTACAATAACAGCTACATTTGGTAATAACATCATATTCAAGTAGTTTATACTTTTTTTCATTTTTAAATTTAACTAACGTGTTCCAGGAGATTCTAAAAATAAAAAATAAAGTGTGTTTTCTACTCTTTCCTTTTTCTAGGCCCAGATAATAATATGGCAATATTATTCAAGATAATCAATACTCTTAAAATTATAAAGCACAAAATTACTAATAAAAAAGACTGAACAGTTAAAATGACATTCTGCTAAGCCCATTAATGTTTAAAAATATTTTTTAAAGGTAGTATAATTTTCTATTGCTCCAGAACTGTATCTTAGCTCTACTTAACATGGTGTCTTGCCTTAGTGAAGACAGACAGAATGGGAAACAAGAGACAGTCCCACTTCTCAGAGGAGGGCACTTTCACATGTTAGCAAAGAAATCATTCTTCTAGTCATTCAACAGAAATATACTAAATCACTATTATATGCCATTCCGAGGCAGAGATATTCAGAAAGTTTATGGTCTTACGGGTAATAAATGTAACACATACAAGTATGCACGCATACTAAAACACGCACACACATACACATTTCAAATCAGGAATCAAAACTCTATGAGATAGCAGCGAACATGCACAAGGTCTGAGAGCATAGCAGAGACCACGCCCAGTTGTGTCGGTGTCAAAAAATCAGAAGGCAGCGTCTAAGATAAGAACGAAAGGATGCATGGGTGCTGGCCAACACAAAGGAAATGAAAGAGGAGGAAATTTTCATACACTTGTGAAATGAAAGACCCAGAGTTTTAGAGGTTGAAAGAAGTTATTTCTGGATCGAGAGTGGAAATCAAGGCAGGAGTGACAAGAAAGGAAACAAAAAGGAAGACAAATGAGGAAAAGTCTTAAAGAAGAATGTGAATTTTCCAGAATTTACAAATTAGCAATGTATGGTTTCAGAGATGAAACTACAATAACATTTATTTTCATTTAAGTATGTTTCAAATATTACACAGAATATTTATACACCACAATGGTTTATTATTTATCTGACATTCAAATTTACCTGCAGGTCTTGAATTTGTATCTGTTGAATCTGGACACCATGGTCAAGAGGTAGTCAAGGGAAGATTTATTTAACTAATGAACTAAGTGGCACAAAAGTGATAATGAATATATATTGTCTCTGTATTCCAGTGCCAGTTGGAATAACAGAAAGTTCATAATGGTTGAGAAACTTTAATGATGATAATTTTTTCCAACATCATATTTAAAGTTCATAAATGCCTTTGAACAGTAATAAATAAAACTGAAGGTTTCATTCAACAAGAGATCAAGCAAAATTAATTTTTAAAGAAAATATAGAGATTATGGACAATATGAAAAGACTCATTAATTTTGTCTATGTGGACATATGCATATGCAATATATAAGAAATATATTTATACTATGCCTTTTATTACGAAGATAAAATATTCAACATACAAAACACATTTCATTGCTTAGTTAGGTCACTGGGTATTAAAACATTCATACACACTTTTTAAAAGCTAATAAATATATTTATCTTTTAAAATGCACAATAAACAGTTGTTGATTGTCAACATCTTCATAAAACAAATACTGCAACATACTATTACTTTTTACGATTAGCTAATTTTAGAAGAACGAGGCAGACTAAAAGAAAATACACAAGTTGCATTTTTTGAAAGAGAATGGTTTATTTAATCATTCAACAAATATTTATCAAACACTTTCTATATCAAAGGTAGTGGAGATAAACATATGAATTAGATTGGCATCATTTCTATCCACACGAGGCTTCCTGCTTAGTGGAGGAGTCAGAGAAAATCCACACACACAAATACACATTAATACAATTACAAATGGTAATAAGTGTTCTGAAAGAAACACAGAGAACTACAAAAGGTGGGGCAGGAGTCATGTACTTTTAAAAAAAAGAGTGGTCAGAAAAGGTCTCCATGAGGTCGGGAGAATGATACATGGTAGCTGATACATGGTAGCTGAAAGATAAAAGGGAGCCAGTCATAGCAGTAGAAGGGCAGAATCCGCCCATGCAGAGAAAACAGCATGCACAAAGACCCTGAGGCCAGAGAGAACTCAGTATGTCCAAGAAACTGAAAGAAGGGCTGTGAGGCTTGAGCATTGCAGTTGAAGGGCCACCAGCACTGGATAATTACAGCAAGGTACAAATTAGGACATGGTTAGGAGTGTTAATTTCATCCTCAAATGTAATGAAAATCATTTGCAGATTCTTAAGCAAGAGAATGACATGATCAAATTATACATTGTTTTCAATGATCACTCTGGTTGCTGAATAGAGAATGTATCGGTAGTGAGTAAGAATGGGATTGGTGGATAATTTGGTGACTGTACTGATCATGATGAGAGAGGACTTGTGTTTGGAACCAGGACTTTAGCCCCAGAGTTGGAAAGTGGCAGACCTGAGCAAAGAGGAACAAATGAGAATTCCTGGGTGTGTGAGTAGGGCTCAGCAAAAAAGTGTGGGCTGAAGATATAAATTTGAGTGCTGTCAGCATATCGATGATACTAAAAGCCATAGGGATGGGTAGAATCACCTGGGGGGAAAATGCAGAAGAAAGAAAGGAGGAGTACCAACCAAGTCTAAGGCCTGAACAGCATGAACATTTAAAGGCTAGGCCAGGAAACAGTAAAGCAAAGAGAAGGCACAGCTAGTGGGGGAGGAAATAAATCCCATGAGATGGTTACACCAAAGTCAAGATATCCATGTTACAAGAAAAACTTAAGATTTTTGTTTTCAGAATGAAAGAAATATCACTGGTTAGATTTTTTTATTGCTTGTGCTGGCCTTCCCTCTTTAGTTATGTGAAAATAGGGTTTACCTTTCCTACTTTCAATTGGATGACAAGAAACAGAAAAGCAGGTGTGTTGACATGCCCCAATCCTTTATCTCAGATCTCTGACAAGCTTTAATTAGTTTGCTAGTTGAGAGCTTCCTGAGTAAATTCAATTCTGTCACTTTGTAGGCATTTTCCTGCTTGGAGTAATGGATTTTATGGTCTCCAGTTCAGATAATGTTTCTACATTGTCCAAAATAGTTAAAAGCAATTTTGTTAGCTAATCTCCCCAAATTTTTCCCTTGAATTTTTTGAATTAGCATGCATAAGATTTCACTAATTGTCCCATTTCAAGCACATAAAGATATCATCATTTTTCTCTGACATTACTTGCATTTTAAATGTAGTTTTAAAATCCATTTTTTCCCATGGAAAGTATTTGCTAAGTATTCACTGAAATGGAAAATACTTTTAAGGTTTGATTTTATTGCAAAACAGAATAAAAGGAAGAATGTATATTCATATGCATTAACCATTTAATAGGAAAAAATGGGTTTTTAGTTTAATTTATTCATTTGGCTGTTGAGGAATTTGTTTAGGCATTGCGTGCATGTCAGCAAACAGCAGATTTGGACAAAGATTAGGTGATACAAACAAGAAAAGGTACTAAATCCTTACTCTAAAAATCTGTTTCATCTTCTGTTTGTTTCCTTTCCTTTGTCTGTTTAATGTTGGTAGTTCTTCCCTTCTCACCTATTTATTTCCTCACTCTCTTCCCTTTTACCCTTCACATTCTCCATGGTTAATGTACTCCCAACTTACCATTTCAGTATTTTCAGCCCACATTTTCCTTAGGAACTTCAGATCTACTCAGTCTAACTAACCTTAGACCTTTAATTATGTGCTCTATCTTTTTTTTTTTTTTTTTTTTTTTTTAATCTGTAAGAAAAATAAAACAACATTGACCTTACCAAGTTGACACAAGAAGTACTAGAAATACCTAGGTCAGCACCAGGCATTTAGTACCTACTCAAGAAACATTAGCACTTCTCCCCTTTTTCTCTTCAGGGATTATCTGTGGTCAGTTGCATACTCATTGAGAGGAGCTCCTCCTAAGACCACAGCAGTAATAAGCATGCAAAGCAAAGATTCTAACGAAAGTAGTTTTGAAAATCTAGTCCAGCATCTTAGATCACCCCTATGGGTGAGCCCCAACCTATATATAACTTGTAAGCGAAATAAGAGAAACCAGGATTGGTGTACTGGGCCTTAGTATCTTGTGGGGGAAACCCCAAGAATGTCTTTTTAAATTAAAAATAGGATTTAATCAGTTGAATAGTACATTGAATACAGTCATTTCATAGACTCCTCTTTTATCTTCTACTAAATGGCATTTCTCTTATTAGCATTCATAAAATAATCACTGTGTTTATACTAGAAATTATTGAAAGTAAATATTTTGATGGAGGATGAGGTAGTTTTATCAATGTTAGTATAGTTAGCTTGTATTCTAAAGCTATCACAAGTTTTGCTACTTAACTTTCATTTCCCTAGGCTAATAAGAAGGGAACAAGGGCAGATGCCACATGTTAACTGTGAAAATATTTATGTTAAACAGAGTGCAGTGATACCATGGTGCACTAAATAGCTGTGATTTGCAGTAGGTGGTTCTAAAGGTGAGGAAAGAAGTGACTTATCACATGGCACAGGGTGGTGTGTGTTCACCAAACACAAAAGACAGGGCTAGAGCAGTCACCACCAATATTTACGTCATACACAGTGATTTAATTTCAGCAAAACAATATCATTCATCAAGTCGATGTTGATTTTAATTGCTTTGTTTTCGTATTTTTTGTACTTATTTTGTAAATTTCTTTATGGACAAACATACATGCATTACATAATTCCATGTTTATACTAGTTTAAGTGCACTTTGGAATTTGGGGCTTTTTTTTTTTCCTTTTTTCCTTATTTTAAAAGGGTTCTGTACGTTACTAAGTTTCAAAACATGGCCAACACAGCTGGCCATATAACAGAAAGAGTATCACTCCCATCTGGTGGCAGACATTAAAATATTGAGCATAATCCCAAAACAGAAATTAATCTAATTCCACACTACACACTGGTTAATTAAACTCCTATTTCAGAAGTGAAAAACACACTAACTACCAAACAAATTACCAGAGGACCTCAATTCAAAGAAGTGCTTCCAATATATTAACCACTTTGGGTATACACATATACATTATACATGTGCATATACACATATACATTATACATGTGCATATACACATATACATTATACATGTGCATATACACATATACAGTATACATGTGCATATACACATATACAGTATACATGTGTATATACACATATATAGTATGCATACATACATATATGCAAATATATACTATATATACATAGCATTTGTATTTGTAAACATGCTATGTCTATACATACATACTACTTGTGTGTGTATATACACATACTATTTGTATATGTATTTATTTGACAAGGAAAGATACAGAGATTTAGCATTTTTCAATTAGGTACTTCATTCACCCTTAAGTTTTCTTTATTATTATTCTTTTTAGAGATGGGGGTCTCATGCTGTTTCTCAGGTTGGAGTGCACTGGCATCATCATCGCTTACTGTAACCTGGAACTCCTGGGCTGAAGCAATTCTCTTGTCTCAGCCTCCAGAGCAGCTGGCATGTGCCACCACACCTGGATAACTTTTATTTAAAAACTTTTAGTAGAGACTGGTCTCGCTGTTTTTCCCAGGTTAGTCTCAAACTCCTGGCCTCAAGTCATGCTCTTGCCTTGGCCTCCCAAAATGTTGGGATTACAGGATTAGCCACTGCTCCCAGCCCCAAAACCTTCTTTTAAAGACAGATAAACTGAAATACTTTTCAAGGCAAGAAAAATATCATCCAAAAATGAAAATGGAAACTAGTATGAAAATGAAGGTAAATAAATAAACATGGGGAAATATACTTGGAAATGGGTTAATCATACTACACTGAAGTGAATCAAAGATCAAACAGTCTTAATGGAGTTCACATCATTCACTTTTAGCACATCCTTTACCTTTCATGCAGTTTCAATTCTTTGACAAAAATGCATGCACAACTTATGGTAACACTGTAGTGTCACCACAGAAACAACCCAGATGTATTCATTTCTCAATGTCATGAATAAACCACGAATTAAGGTGATTCTCAATAATTATATTCTCTGGATAGATGGAAAAATGAGTATAACGATGCTTCACTTTATATTTTGATTATTTCAGTGAATTCTTGCATAAAATACTATATTTTGTAAATTCTGTAAGAAAGTGTATGGTGTAGCAAAAAAAAAAAAAAAAAAAAAAAGGTACTGGATGAACTCTCAGAAGTTACTTTGCTTCTAAGTGTTCATTTATTTCTGGAATCATTTTCAGCTCTAAATCTAATTTTAAATATAAACCTCCTGTTTCCCTGATTTTAATTGCACCAAAGTAATGAACTATTCTTGTGAGTCACAGAAAATTTACTACTGGTATAATAAGTTAAATATAAAGAGGGAGAAAACTGATTACTTTTTAAAACTATAAAATTGAAATTTTAAATTTTAAAATGTTTTTAAAATATATAAAGTGCAAATTATTTAGCTTGAGATAATTATTAACTTTTCGAGTCAAATTTAAAATGGTCCAACTATAAAATTCACCAGAGCCTCATGTCACAGGGCCCCACGAACATTACTCAAAGTAATATTGGAAATGATTAAAGAGAGCTTCTCTTCTCAGGAGGTCCCTTCTCTATCTGGCTACTTTAGAACAGCTCATTAAACATTAATGATATCCTTTTATCAGATGTTTAGTGTTATTTATTAAGTTTCAGGCTCATCTTCTATTTAAAAAAAGAACCAAATTTCAGCAAATTCTATTCTGTCTCATTTTGATGGCCAGTGCTTCATTAGTGCCCTGAAAAGGTAAAGGTTGTATTCTCAATAACTTCAGAGGTTTCTGTTTTAATTATCTTTTGTTAATGCAATAAGAAAATCAATGTTTTCATAAATCTCCATTAAAATATTTTTTCTAAAAAGTGTCCAAAGGAATCCCTGTATTAGATATGATACCTATGTTTTATTAAGTGAAAGCCATTACCATTAAAAGGTAAAGAAAACGGTACTGAAAGCAAGCCTGTATTACTATAAGCATAGCACTAGGCATTTCTAGTCCCTTTAAACCATCTCACTTAATCTTTCAATACTGTTATGATGTAGAAATTATTATTATCTATATTTTACATTTAAGGAACGATTAAGTAATCTCCTGAAGCTATCACCATGAATACAGGATTGACAATTGAGCCTCTCTGACTCTAAAGCCTATACATCCACAATCTCTGCTCCAATGATATAATAAATTATAAAATTGCAAATGAAATTAAAACATTAATGTGTGCTTCATACAGAAAAAAAATTGACCTTATAATTTTTCAATTATGAAGAAATATCTTTGTTTTGAATTCTTTCTCTTTGAATAGATACAAAATTATTTTTTGTATATTTATATCTAGCAACCTAACCTCATTTTCATGTTACTTGTAATGATATAAAAATTATATCCCACAGAGGGCTTTATTAGTCCTTTTCCAAAATTTACAAGGTACATTCCTGTATTTTAAAAGACTGATCCTAGTCTTAGAATTTTTATTAGAAAGAACTGCAAAATTCTATTAAATATCTTTTTAGTATATAGTGATATAATCTACTGATATACTAAAGTATTTTTATTTGTTTTCTAAATATAGGCTACCAATATATTCTTTAAAAATTCTATTTTTTCACACATATGCTGATCTTTTCATATACTGCTGGGTGCTATTCACTAATAGCTCATGTAGGGTTCTTTTTTGCATTTAAATTTTCAAATGAGATAGAATCATCATTGTCCTTTTCTTTAAAAAGCTTTAGAATGTGACTTAAATTTTTAAAGTTAAAATTATGATTCTCTAAAAAATGATTAAAGTTCTCTATATTTTTCTATGGTTGGAATCATTTAAAGAACATGGGAATATCAGTGCTACAAGCGTCGTAATATTCAACTATACATCCATCTGTTCTGGTGCTTTTTTGATAACTGATCTTTAAACAGCTCTAGTATTTAAATGGCATATTACAGTTTTCTACTTTCTCTTGAAAATATTTTAGTAATTTATTTTTTTCTAGGAACTCATTCCCTTCCTTTAGATGTTCATGCCTCATCAGTGCAGAGCCACACCTAGTATTCTACTAAACTTCTTTTAACCTTTCTTGCTTCTGGAATTACTTCTGCTTTCTCATTTATAATTTTATATATTCTTTCTTTATATATTTTCCGTAATTTGTGCCTCAAGGGGTTTATGTTGGCCATTTCAAAGAATAATCCAATTTTGCATTTATTTAATCATTTTTACATTTGCATTCTATTCTAGCAATTCCAGTTTTCATTGTTACTAAATTCTGTTTTCCTAGTTTCTTTTGATGCTCCTTTTCTAATTCCTTAAGATTCACAGTTTATTTTTTATCTGTTTTCTTTCTTCAAAGCTCTCTAAAGCTAAAATTCTATACTGATCATAGCTTTTACTGGATGTGTCTATTTTGTTAGGAAGGGATCTTCTTTTCCATTAACTCATATATAGTTTGTAATTTCCCTTTGGTTCTAAGAGTTATCTAAGAGTGTTTCTTAATTTCCTAATAATTTTTTTTTTTAGTTTTGTAATAAAGTTGCCTAATAAATTGTGTTAGTTTTCTAATAAAGCTTCTTAGTACAGAATGTGACCTACTGAAACGCCTACCTTTTTTGAATTTACAAACAGTTCAGACACTTTCAAGGACGAAACTTCCTAAAATGAATCCCTTCTCATTAGCAGTTTCATAATTTTAATAATGTAGTTTCTCCAAAAGGAATCTTGCCATTTCAACATTATAAAATAAATGTATAGGACTCATATATATCATTACTGATATAAGGTAAGGTTTTGTGGGATACTTTAAATACTCATCAACAGTAAATTTCTAATGTCATTTTTCTCATGACAGTGAAAGAATTTTACTCAGAACCCCATAACTTCTGTTTCTCACTTCATCCCTTATCCATCCTTATTAGAAACTGTGGGATAGCAATGGACATACTGTATCATTGCATATTGCTATGAATTTTGTTCAATTCATAAAGTTGTGTATGTGTTTGATACAACAGGGGCCTTGGTTTGGTTACCTCTCACAGTTCCACAGTTTGCTTTAAATGTTGAGTATG
The DNA here is from genome assembly GCF_000951045.1 of Mandrillus leucophaeus. Classification (NCBI taxonomy): domain Eukaryota; kingdom Metazoa; phylum Chordata; class Mammalia; order Primates; family Cercopithecidae; genus Mandrillus; species Mandrillus leucophaeus. The sequence goes on from NW_012109141.1 coordinate 1,209,050, forward strand.
AAGTTTATAGCTAATATTTCCTTATCTCTTCTTTCTTATTCATAAGTCCTTTAAGGGTCAACAGTCGCATCAGTGCTATCATGAAGGTTTAATTCCAAGGGAAGAATTGGTTAGTATTGATAACACAGCCATGTATTGTAGGGAAGTAATATCATATGGAAAATCCCATCTTAAAATTCACATATTTATTTTTTTTTAAATCAGTATGGAATACTAGGAGGAAATATAAAGCACATAGATAGGAAACTGGAAGGATATTAAGACTACTTACAGTGCCAAATCTCTGCATGAAATTCAAGAAAAGTTTTAAGCATTCTACTGTATTATTAAAGTTTTAAAACTTCTATACTTTAATACAGTTCTACTGTATTATTAAAGTATTAAAAGTTTTAAGCATTCTACTGAACATATATGAATTAGCCACTTCACTGTCCTTAATTTGAGAAAATACTTTAATGCATTGTTTTTGTCTGCAACAGAAGGACTTTAGATAATTGGACTAAAAGATACACGAAAAAGACTTTTTTTTTTTTTTTGAGATGGAGTCTCGCTCTGTCACCCAGGTTGGAGTGCAGTGGCATGATCTCAGCTTCCTGCAACCTCTGCCTCCTGGGTTCAAGTGACTCTCCTGCCTCAGCCTCCTAAGCAGCTGTGTTTACAGCCATGCACCACCATGCCTGGCTAATTTTTGTAATTTTAGTAGAGACTGAGTTTTGCCATGTTCACCAGGCTAATCTCAAACTCCTGACTTCAAAGGATCTTCTTCCCTCAGCCTCCGAAAGTGCTGGGATTACAGACATGAGCCACCACTCCCGGTCAAAAATAATTTTTAATTATAATCTTAGATGTGCTATTATTTAGATAAGCTAAACTGAAGGGTAAAATATAAATATGTAAATTTTAATACATAAGGCTACATAAGTGTAATATTGTGCTAGCCCATGCCTAATTCACTTATATCCTTCTCATATATTATACAGTATTAGGTTTATGACTAGCATGAGCCTGAATATATAGCCATCAAACAGGAAAAATAGAAGCTACATTTACTCAACGTTTGTTTTATACCAGGTGCTGTATTCTAATATTTTCTTTCATTTAATCTGTATGATAAGGATTAAATATACTTATATGTACTCTGAAGTGTAAACTCCAAGGCTCGGAAAAGGTCACTCACTTTTTAACTGATCTGGCAGAAGCATCTTTTGGACCAGATTGTTGTGACTCCAACATATCTCCTAAGCCAGTCTTTCTCAAGCTATCTATGATGAAAGGCTACATTTTTATTATTCCAATATCTCACAGACCAATATTTTGTAAAATGCAACATAATGAATAATTTTAAAAATTAAACATATACAATTATAAGTACATATTTTATATTTAGGTTCAGCAGACAAAAAATTACTCTGTCAAATTCCTATAAAAATTTCAAGTGTTTATCCTCAATTTTGTTCTTACTGCAGACCATTAAAAATTCATGAATCAACCCTAGGCCACAGGGTACAGTCTGAGTAGGTGGCCAACATATTTCCTATGAGTATTAGGTGAGCATATCAATATTAGGTGTTTCTTACAAAAATTTTTATATAAGATTAACAAGAGTCATGACTGAATGAAAAATATGCATGAATTTCATAAAATGTTCTCCAATTACATACAAAGATGTCCACTTTCTAATCCCTGGAATTTGCAAATGTGTTACCTGAAATGGCAAAAGGGACTCTGCAGATGTGCTTAGATTAAGGATGTCAAGATGGAGAGATTATCCTGGAATATATGAATAAGCCCAATGTAATAACAAGGGTCTTCATAAGAGAGAAGCAGTGGAGTCAAGATTCAACAAAGGAAATATAACAGTTTAAGCTGAAATCAGAGAGATTTGGAGCATTGTGCTGCTGGCTCTAAAATGGAAGAAGGTGATGCAAACAAGGAACGCAGGTGGACTGCAGACGCTGAAACAGGCAAGGAACTAGATGCTTCCCCTAGAGCCACACTGGTCTTAGAACTTCTCACCCCCAGGACTACACAATAAATATGTTTTATATTAAGCTAATACATTTGTGAAAATTTGTTATAGCAGCAGTTGGAAACTAACACAGATGTTGGTACTTGGAAGTGGGGCACTGCTAGTAACAAATACCTAAACATGTAGACAGTGGCTTTGGAATTGGTAATGAGAAGAGGCTGGAAGAATTTTGAGAAGCATAATTCAAAAATTATAGATCTCCTTGAACAGACTGTTATTAAAAATAAAGATTTGGTTAAAGGCTCTGCTGGTGCAGACTCAGGAGGAAGAGAGGAGCATGGTAGAGAAAACCTTTAACTTCTTGGGGAATATCTAAGTTGCCATAAATAGACTGTTGGTAGAAATGCGGACATTAAAGGAGATGCTGGTGAGGCCTCAGAAGGAAATGAGAAACATGTTATTGGAAATTGGAGAAAAAAGAATCTTTGTTTTATAGTGGCAGAAAGTTCAGCTGGACTGATTCCTACAATTATGTGGAAGTCAGAATTACAAGTGATGAAGTTACATATTTAGCTGAAGAGATTTCTAAGCAAAGTGTTGAAAGAGTGGCCTGGTTTCTTCTTGCTGTTAATAGTGATGTGTGAGAGGAAAAAGATGAATAAAGGGAATAACAATTAGGTCAAAAGAGACCACGACTTGATGATTGGGAAAATTGTTAACCTATGAAGACTTCAAAAGGCTAAAATTAGATGTGTTTTCAAGAAAGCATACTTGGAGAGAAAGCCAATTTTATGTCTGGATAACATTTTGCTAGAGACTTATAAGGATTAAAAGGTCCGAGTGAAAGCAGGGCTCTTTGAAGTGATTAGGCATGTGTTCACGGATCCCCTCAGCCACTTCAACAGAGGCCAAAAATGGAGTTGAAATTATCCAAGAAAGATCTGTAGAGGAGCCTGTTTTTCTAATGGAGTGAATCCTAGAGATGTACACAGGAAAATCACAATGTTCTTGAGACTCCTACAACGGTAGTAACACCATCAGCTTGGACTGAAATAGGCAGAAAAGGGATGAAATGCAAGAAGGCTGATGGACACTCAAAATTCTACAGGTAGGAGATGGCTGACAAGAATACCTGGTTGAAAATATGTGCAACCCTTCATGAAAATGCAGAAATAATTCTGGACTAGGCCCAGAGAGCAGATTCAAGCCACAGAGGATTATTCACAGGCCTTGAAATCTAATGGAATTTTCAAATGTAGGTTTCTACATTTCTTGAGACTAGTAACTCCTTTTTCCTTCCACTTTATCCCTTTTTATGTAGGAATGTCTGTAACTGTTATCCTATGCCTGTTCCTCCATTGCATTTTGGGAACATATAATTTGTTTTGTAGTTTCACAGCTCCACAGATGGAGAGGAACTCTGCTCAAGGACAGATTATAAACAGATCCTTAGGCATACCTAATTTAAATAATTTGGATAATGAGATTTGGGACTTTTAAGCTGATTAAATTTAGATGACATTTTGAACTTGAGTTGATGCTATGATTGATTGAGACTTTTGGAGACCTGAGAATGTGGTGAAATGTGTTTTGCGTGAAGGAAGGATCTCAATCTTTGGGAGCCAGAGGGCAAACTATGGCAGATTGAATCACAGTCCTCAAAGTAACTCCATCCTTATCCCCGGAAACTGTAAATATGTTACCTTAAATGGCAATAGGAACCTTTTTGGATGTGATTGGGTTAAGGATCTTGAGATGGGAGGATTTTTCTGGAGTATTTGGATGGACCAAACATAATCACAAGGGTCCTTATAGGAAGGAAGTAGGAGAGACCATTTTCAGAGATAGGATGCAAGGACAGAAGCAAAGGTCAGAGTGCAAGAGAAATTTGAAGATGCTACATTGCTGGCTTTGAATATAGAGAAAGGGGTCAAAGAAGTGACATAGTTTCTAGAAGCTGGGAAAAGCAAGAAAATGGATTTTCTTCTAGAGGTTCCAGAAGGAATGCAACCCACCCAATACCTTGACTAGGATATTTGACCTCTAGAATAATAAATTTGTGCTGCTTCAAGCCACTAAGTAGATGGGAATTTGTTAGCCACAGGACAATACAAATGCCTCTATTATAATTTGGGTAAAAAAATTCACATCCCAGGAATCTCAGAGTTAAAATAGCAAAGAGTATGCTTAACAAGACACTAAAAATTAACTTATAACACTTAAAAATCCTGATGATATTTTTCTGTTGACAGTTATCTTGTGGAAATGTGACAACTGTGACAACACAAAAATGGAACATCTCATCACTCCAAGAGGATGAATTCTGCTTTGTAAACTGAAAGAAAAGTAATTCAATAAATATAGATTGCTGTTGTATAGTCAACACAGTTTTTCCTAACGGTGCATTAGCATCTGAAAGTGCAGAAGGAATGGTTTATTTAGACTTTGAATCCATTACCATAAATGAGGGCCCCCTTCACCAAGGACCCCTCTTCAATTATCTCATCAACTTAATTTCAAAAATCATACGAATAGTTTTTAAAAGCCACTTCAAATGTTATAGGGCAATGAGATTGCCCATAGTTCAGGCAGTAATATATATTCAGTAATTGGAATTATGGCATGATTTATTCTCTTTTAAGGATGTCTAAGTTCTTTTAAGAGTCAGGATATAATCACAATAGAAACACACATAACACAAAGTGGTTTCAAAGCATCCCTTACCTGTGTAACAAGTGGCTCCAACAGCCTTTCCACTGTCAGTGTCCGGATTTCCAAACTTTTGGGGTCCCATTTCAGAATGATAGGTGAAGTTGCCGAAGTCATGCTCCCTGTGGGAACACATGTTATCAGTTAGAAATAATGATCTTGGAAATAAATTGTAATATTGGTAATTCAAAACAAGTAAATTACTGAAACTTAGAACATACTGGAAGATAGCCTCTCTGATCCAACCTGGTCAAATTAGAGATGGGAAAACCAGACCAGTACACTGTGAGGTGGCAATTTTGGAATCAGATTAAAAACTGAGGTCTCCTCAGCATACTAGTATACTTTAGGCCCGCTTCTGGGACCCAATAGCCACTGAAATATTTCATTTACTCAACAGTGAGCATGCATACCTATCTGCTACATGCTGCAAAAGATTTTGGTCTTGCCCTCAAGTGGCTAAAGGTTTAAAGTTAAAGACCGCCAAATACGGGAACAACTGTGACATATGTTGTGATTAAGAAACACAGAGAGGACTATGGGAGAGGTGAGGAAGGGGCATCGATGTCAGTCTGGAGAGAACAACAAAGAATAGCAGGAAGCAAAGTAAATCCACCAATGATTACTAGATGTAGGAACCCCTTTAAAACAAAAGTCTACTTTTTTCTTCACATCATAACTGACCCCTGAGAATATCGTACTCCTTGGGGCAAGAGTTTCAGTGCCTTAAATAAGAAAGACATCTTGCAAACTAAGTGCCAATGGTTCTAAAAATTATCTGCTACTATTTACATGCTCTCTGATTACTCACTACATTTACATTCTTGTCCCATAAAATCAGTGACTGATAAGGTTATTTATTTCACTCTAAAGCAATCCTCTCTTACCTAAGAACCACTGACATGCAGATAGCAGTCTCCACATAACAAGCAAAAAATTACAGTTCTAGACCATCCCCCCCGAAAAAAAATTATACATTCTATCAGGTGTGTGTTTCTTTCATCAAGAAATTGCTAAATACATTCTGACATCTAACCACTGGACAAGCAACCTTAGATTGTACGAACTGAATCTGAATCATTTGTCTTAATACCAACATAAATCAAAATGTCCATGTCTGTTCTTTTATTCTGAACCAATGTCCCCATTCAATTCCATCCTTATAAATCAATATAGATGATTATTTCTACTAGAATTAACACAACAAAGAAGGCCTATCACAATAGGCACTAGTAGAAATGTGCCTCTTTACTGGCTCTCCTACAGCTAAGGCTTTTGCAAATAGACCCAACCAATTTGCTTAAAAAAAAAAAAAAAAGAAAGAAGAGGCAAAGACACAGTGTGCTGGTATTTTAACTCTCTCCAAATGCCATGTTTTAAATAAACTGAGCATAGCAATCCAACCATACAGACCGATTTAGATTTGGGTTTCTTCATCACAACAATAGTTGGCACCGACATGCTGCCTGTCCTCCAAAAACCTAAAAACACTTTACACATTTTCCATTCACACTACCAGCTGCCACAAAGCAGCTCTGTCATATACAGAATTCTGCGGATGGGCAACACACCTTCTCATGCCATAGAAGGATAAAGATGCCAGATGCTTCCTGCAGACACTGGGATACCTTCATCCCTACTGAAGCCAGAACTACCTACGTGATCTTAGTCCAGTACTTATGATACAGCCATTGCAAGTTTCTGGAGAAGTTCCCTGAGAACCTTTTTCAAACTCTGATGGAATCACAAGTGGCATAATAATGATGATGAACACGGAAGTTCTGTAGGAAAGCTGGATACTCAGTCGTGAAATCATTGTAACATGACAGTGACAGGTACTGGGTAAGACTGCACAGAGAATTTCCATAACATGAACATGCTTGTAGACATATGCTGATAGATCAAGGAAGGCACATAAAATTATAGCTGTTCCATTATGTAACTTTTAAAACATGACACAAAAATGTTGGGGAAATCACAACAGAGACATGAATCTAGCATGCATCAAGCAGAAGTGAGGGATACTCCTCAAACAAAGATCTCAAGCCAACTATGAGCCAAGAAGCAAGAGTTAATTAGGGCCTTCAGTCCTGAAGGTCACAGAGCCCTTATAAATCTAAAAATAAAAGAATAATACTTCCCAGAAAAATCACTCAAATTAATTTATTCCTTTGAGGATCAATCTTTTCAGTCATTTCTTGTGACAAAGGTAAAATTCAATAGCAAAGGTTACATGGTACTAATTTGTTGAAGTGGAAAAATAAGTCATAGAAACTTTAAATGCTGTTTTCCAGCCATGCTGTTTCTGATACAGTTGAGACTAAAACCAGGAATTCTGTCTCTACCCCATAATCTTTTCACTATTTGGTTTACTAACCACATTAGCAACAAACAAAAGGAGTGGTGGTGGGGACTGCAAAATCCCCACCTCTAAACCCAAGATGTTGATATGTAAGATTCCCTTTGAGTTGCCTCTAAGGGGCATTTTAGCTTCATATCAGCTATTGAGCACAAGGTAAGAAGCTCCCCTGCCTGTGATACTTCAGCTGGTATCATCTTTACAGTTTGCTGTTTCTAGAAAATGTGTTCTCGTCCTGCTATGTCCTGCTACTTTCAAAACATTTGATTGCTTTCTGCTGTCTGTGTTAGACCTTGTAGTAGGAACAGTTTCCTTACAAAAGCCTTGGCCAATTGGAATTGCACGAAAACAGAAAAAAAAGATTCTATTCCAAGATAGTAATCATAGCCATAATCTTCTAGATTCACTCATTAATGATCTTTGCCTCCAGTGTTAAATTATGAACAAATTAGGGCAGAGAAGGCAAAAATGAGTCAAGCATCTCTAGAGCAAAAAGGGAGGCAATGGTAGTCAGAAAACAGGAATTGATGATTTGGTATGTGGCCCCTCTGACGAGCACACACAATAAGGTGACTGCTAACTGAGAATGTCATCCCACCTGTATATTCAATATTTATGAATTAGGAAGGACAGAGAAAATGCATAGGCGTTTGAGGTAGATTGGAGGATTTTTCAGTAAATAGTCATTTCCACCCCATCCTCACCTCCATGAGAAGAGAATATTTTCCTATTCCATTGCTATTGGGCTTTGGCTAAAGGGATGTTAAGAAATATGATGTGAGTAGACATTTGGAATCTGCTTACTTAGTTGGGCTTCTCCTCTGTGCTACTGCCTTCTGCCATAAGAGTCACATATAATCTACTGGTCCAAAAAGAAAGACAGACACATGGAGCACACCTGAATCCGAGCTGCAGCTGGAGCCAAGCACAGCTAAGGTAAGCCTAGTCAGCCAATTCCCAACCAAACCATCAACACATGATCAAGAAGTAAATGCCTGCTGTTGTATGTTGCATGCCATTGAGATTTTGCCATTAACTATTAATCAGCAATAGTTAACACAATGGTATCAAATAGACTTTTGTTTAAATTGAAGCCCTGCAATTTATCAACTCTGTGATATTGTCCAATTGCCTGCCCTTTCTGAGTTCCAGTTTCCTCAAATGAAAAATCAGGATAATAAGGATTTTATAGGCTTATTGTGAGGATTAAATAAGTTAATGGATAGAAAGCATGCTAACATTTCTGGAAATATTTGTTATTATTGTTATGTTGTCATTATTTTCCCAAATTTAAATTTCCTTTTTTTTGCAATTCTTTATCTCTGAAGTAACAGGTAAACACTCATTAAAATAGAGATCCAGATTTGCACTCTTTTGTGTGGAACAACCAAATTGACACAAACAAGAAAACAAGAGAACAAATCAAGTGTGCAGTCTCACGAGCCCTTCATCTTTCTGAGGATAAAATGATATATAGTCTCAATTCCATCTGTGCAATTAATACAGTCTGTTTGCCCACAAAAGGAAATTTACATAAAGCAAATAAATTTTTTCTCACTGATTTGAATTCAAAGTAAAAAATCATATTTTACTTACCTTTGGTAGAGAGAATACAGACTGGACACAGTCAAAGAGTGAAAAACAAGATTGTAAATAACAAAAGACAACAAGATTGTCTTCTTCCATACAGCACAGTGTTACAAACCTATGAGAAAGCTCCCAGAATTTTAATTTCTGAGAAGAGTTTCTTCATGAAAAGTTTTAGCTGGGCACAGTGGCTCATGCCTGTAATCTCAGCACTTTGGGAGGCCGCAGTGAGTGGATTGCTTTAGCCCAGAAGTTTGAGACCAGCCTGGACAACACAGTGAGACCCAATATCCACAAAAAATACAAAAATTAGGTGGGCATGGTGGCATAATATTGTAGTCCCAGCTACTCAGGAGGCTGAGGTGGGAGCATCACCTGAGCCTAGGGAGGTTGAGGCTTCAGTGAGTCATGATTGTGCCACTGCACTCCAGCCTGAGCAACAGAATGAGATCTTTTCTCCAAAATAAATAAATAAATAAAATTAAAAAGACAGAAAGAAAAGTTTTAAGTTGTGTGTCCATGTAAGGTAATAATATAGCCCACCTGGTAATACTTTAGATAATTTCATATTCTTTCTGTGGTGGTAAGAAAGAGGCACAGGCCAGGATGCTAGCAGCCATTTGTCACTCATAATAGAAAATACAAAACCTGACAGAAAAGAAAAGTCAGAGTAAAACGAGCTCCTCTATGAAGCAACCAAGGGTTAAGGGGCTTGTTTCCTTGGACAGTGTCCTGATAAGCAGAATCGGAGTCGAGTTCCCATACCCCAAGGAATGCCTTCAAATGCCAGATATGTTAATGCAATGCATCATTCACTGCAGAAATTCCCCTTTTCAAACCTTCCTGGAAAATGTCTTTGGAATTCTCTGCCTCACCTTTCTAAGTTATCCCCATTCTTTCTACTGTTCTTTCACATTGCGATAGTCCAGGATGCTTTCCATTTGCCGGGGGGACCACCCAAACCTGCTTTCTCTCCACGAAGCTCCAGCTTCAGATTCTCCTCATGATTTTTTTTTCTTCACCAACACTGAGCACTACTGCCATCAAACTCCACGAAGTTTTATTATGTGATAGGCTAGCTTTAGTTGATACAAATTCAGAAGTTAATGACTAATAATGCCTGTCATTATCAGAGAGCTGTGGAGATAATTCACCTGCCTCTGCACGTATGATGTTGAGTCAGTTACATTACCAAAACTTCAGTTTCATTGTTTGTAAAACAAGGATGGTGATAGCATTATATTATTAAAAGATTTGTTCTGCAAATCGGTGGAATAATTACACATGCAAAAGTTATGGTTTTTCTTCTTTGCAATGTTGTCTACATGAATATCATCCTAACCCTCAAGACACCAACTGGGGTAGGGATGCCACTGGAAAATCTCACAAGACAAGATGCCTGAAAAAACAGATGTACTGAGAAAGGGAGAGAGATGAGATAAGGTGAATTTTCTAAATTTCCTCAGCATTTCAAGAATCAAGTCTGAAAACCTTGTATTGCTTTTTTTTCTGCCTTTTTTGCATTTATTTCTTTAAATTTCTCCCCTATTTAGGGTAGTTGGCAGGTATTATTAGTACCGAGTCTCCTGTACATTAAATTGCTTTTTCCATGAGTAAAATAATATGGGCTAATGAGCTTTTACTATTATCTCCCATTTATCAATAAAGGAACTACAGTATAAAACAGTTAAGAAAGTTGCTCAGGGTCATAAAACTTGAACCTTGGCTGGGTGCGATTGCTCATGTCTGTAATCCCAGTTCTTTGGGAGGCTGAGGTGGGAAGATTGCTTGAGTCCAGAAGTTTGAGACTAGTCTGGGCAACAATGATGAAACCCCATTTCTACAAAAAAACAATACAAAAATTAGCTGGGCGTTGTGGCGTGCACCTGTAGTCCTACCTACTCCAGAGGCTGAAGTGGGAAGATGGCCTGAGCCCAGGAGGCAGGGGCTGCAGTGAGCCGAGATCATGCCATTGCACTCCAGTCTGGGTGTTAGAGTAAAACCTCACCTAAAAAAAAAAAAAAAAAAAAAAAAAAAAAAAAACTTGAACCTAAATTTTCTTGACTTCAGAGTTTATGCTCAAAACCACTCTGGTGTACTGCTTCTAGAAAAAATCCCAAGGCTTAGTTACACCATGGAGCTTCTCAATTATGGGAGAACATAGAGGTAAGGACACAAATTTAAAAATGAGGAGCCAGCCATTTCTGGAGAATGAGAGAAGAAGAGGCGAGAGAGAGAGAGAGAAAGAATGTTAGACTAGATGAGGGAGACACCAACAGCAGGTGTTCTAATACATGCATGGGGCTCATGGGCAACGTGGCTGCTTTTCCTGGTGAGACAGAGCAGGTCTAGAGGTCAGTTTCCCCAAGTTGCCATTGGTCTTACGTGGTGAGAGTAGGATGCTGGCTGTAAAGCTGGGTCAGCTAGTGAGCAACACAGGGGCCTGGTAAAGTCAAGAGAAGGAACCTGTGAGGTGTAATACAAAGTAGACAAAATTTTGGCCCAGTGACCTCAGCGCCCTTGTGTTATGCTTGTAAATATCTTATATTACATGATCAAGGGGATTTTACAGATGCGATTAAGGTTACCAATCAGTAGCCTTTAAAATAGGGAAATTACCCCGAAGTATCTGGGTAGAACCAATGTAATCACGTGAGCCCTTAAAAAGCGGATCTTTTGGCCAGGCACGGTGGCTCACGCCTGTAATCCCAGCACTTTGGGAGACTGAGGCGGGAGGATCACGAGTCAGGAGTTCAAGACCAGCCTGGCCAACATATTGAAACCCCGTCCCTACTAAAGATACAAAAAAAATTAGCCAGGTGTGGTGGTGGCCACCTGTAACCCCAGCTACTCGGGAGGCTGAGGCAGGAGAATTGTTTGAACCCAGTAGGCAGAGGTTGCAGTGAGCCAAAATCATGCCATTGCACTCCAGCCTGGATGACAGGGCGAAACTCCATCTCAAAAAAAAAAAAAAAAAAAAAAAAAAAAAAAAAAAAATCAGATCATTCTCCTGGCTATCGGTGGAAGAGAACATGATAGAGATACAGCAGAAAAGGATGCAGGATGGGTAGGGCTAAGGGAAAAGGCAGAGGGATTTGAATTGAGAAAAATTTAACCTAGTTGCTAGAGGGGCCACATAAAAAGCATGGAAAAGAATATGGGTGGCCTCTGGGAGCTGAATGAGTTCTGACTGAAAGTCAGCAAAGAAATGGGGGTCTCAGTTCCACAACCACGTGGAACTGAATTCAGTCACCAACCTAAATGAGGTGAGAAATTAATTCTTCCCCAGCGCCTCCAGTAAGGAACACAGCCCTATCAAGTTACCAAGTTACTTGATGTTTATCAAGTTAAACATACTAAGTTTGTAGTAACTTTTTTACTGCAGCAATAGGAAACAAATACAAATAGTTCTCAGATTTGTGTGTCCATGACAATCACTTAGAGGCCATGCTAACACACAACTTCTCAGACCCACCACAAGAGTTTCTGATTCATTAGGTCTGGAGTGGGTTGGAGAATTTTCATTTGTGACAAGTTTCCAGAGGATGCTGCTGCTGCTGGTTCAGGAATGATACTTTAAGAAATACTGTTGTAATTAGGAACCATCACCACACATGCCAGTGGGGAAGTAGTTATCAGGAAGATATGATATATCTCTGCTCAGACCAGATGACCAGTAAGAACAACATCTCTTTATTTGGGGACCATAAAACTAAGTCTTCCAACTTCCCTATATGTTATCTGAACTATGACAGTGGTTCTAATTTTCTGTTGATATTTTTTTGAGATGGAGCCTTGCTCTGTCGCCAGGCTGGAGTGAAGTGATGCGATCTAGGCTCACTGCAACCTCCACCTCCCCAGTTCAAGCGATTCTCCTGCCTCAGCCTCCCAAGTAGCTGGGACTACAGGCGTGCACCACCACGCCTAGCTAATATTTTTTTTTTTTATTTTTAGTAGAGGCAGAGTTTCACCGTGTTGGCCAGCATGGTCTCGATCTCTTGACCTCGTGATCTGCCCGCTTCGGCCTCTCAAAGTGCTGGGATTACAGGCATAGCCACCATGCCCGGCCTGTTAATTATTTTTTTTAAAAGTACCTCTAGGATGTGGATACTCTATTGTAAGAGGAGCTATTCTGGAGCTGAAGAGAGTATCTGTGTGTATGTAACACAGATAGGAGCAGAAGTTAAGGAATGAAAAACAGGAGAAATCTTTTGTTTATTATCTACATATCTCTAGAAAGTAAAAGGCATCCTGGCTCCCAAGAGAATACACTCTGCCATGACAATACCATGTCCAAAGGGAGGTGGGGGGAGAATGGCATTTGTCACTCTTCCTGGTGCTACCATGTGTATGAAAATTGCCTGCTCTGGTGGCCAAACTATGGGAAAGCCCTGCATCTTATCCTCCTCCATTAACTCTGCTCAATTCAAGCTCATTTCCCCTAACTTTGACTATAACGAGGTAGTATATCACCCATCACTATTCTTTACATAATAACCATTCAAAGCCCTGGCTCAGTGAACTGAGAAGTGACCCAAGATGCTAGCTGCTGCTGTAATTACAGGATCTGTCACCCCTTTTATTCAAAATTGGAGTGATATGCAATGTCTAAGTAGTTTTTGCTATTTGCAGTGAAGGCAGGGTGGGGTGAGGGTATCTGCTATTGCTAAAGTGTAGTTCAGCACTTTCCTCAAATATTACAATATTTGCAAGACCTCTATTTTTGGTAAACCTATACCTTTTAACAAAACACTCAAATGCTGATGAACAAAAATATCATTCTAATAATTTGAAAATATTACTTAATAATAATCAATGTCAAAGCATAAATGCATATCCTTTTCAGAATCTCCTTTTTCTTCTACCCAAATAAACAAAATGTTACCAAAAATATATAAACGAAGAAAGCTCCAAAGCCTCAAGTCCTTCAAGGTGGTAAGTTGAGACTAATAATATATGGCCTAGAGTTTGCTGATTAAAAAGAAATAACCATGTCCATATCTCACTGAAATGGGTTTTTATACTTACAATAGCACACTCATAAAGTTGAATACTATGTGCCAATTTTATAGAAATTCACCACTCCTGGAGTATGCTAATAGAAAGTCAGTAATTTGAAATTGAAAATAAAATTTAGTATCTGTCAAATTCATTTCCTTGCTTTTCACCGCATTCATAGTCTTATCATTTTAATTCATTTTGGAAACATACACAGACTCAGCCTACTCCTAAATTATGGGTTGTTTTCCACTTGAGTGTGAACCTATGTGATATCCAGGTAAGTAGGATTTACTCTATATGCCATGCAAGGTGTCCAGTGTCCCATCAAGGACTCAAGTTGTCTAAATGAAATTTCTTAACTAATTTAGGTTAACATTTTTCAACTTGCTTACTATCCTTCAGCAACACCACAATTCATATTTGGACAGTAGATTCCAACAACTGAAAATCAGAACTGTTAGTATTCCAGGTAACGTATCTTGAGGAATTATCTTTATAGTCCAAAAGTATCTAAATTATTTGATAGGAACATAGCTTTTTTGGCAATTAATTTATTCTCTGTTCTTCTGCCTATAAATTAGAATTTCATATGCATTAACTGCATATCTCAAATCTTCATCAGAATCTCATTTCATATTTAGATTATAGCAAAATAGCTATCAAACTGCCTTCCTTTAGTCTCACTGTATAATTTAGCCCAAACTAATTATCCTAAACATGAAAACCAAAACAACCGCTTAATTCTCTTTTCCAACAAGCCCCAGTTCCTCTTTGTAACCAGGCAGATATTCCATTTTCTGATCCTGCTCTATTGGATCTTATCTCTTTAACAAAAGTCTTCTGCTCTGATCAGGTTACATTACAACACATGGTACATGCCTCTTCCTAAAGTTTCTACCTAGGACACCTTCCTTCTCATCCTCCAATATCCAAATACTGACATCTTCAACCTGCACCTTCTTCATAATCCCTGTATTTACAGTCAGTAACAGAAGATCTTAACATTTTTCTTAACTGGCTCATTAAGAAATTGACATTAGTTTGACATAACCCACCAGGTTATAAACTCATTATGACATAAATTCAGTTTTTCATTTATTTTCTCTCATCTGTAGGATAGAGTAGAGAGTTAGGCCCTTCATAAATGTTGTTGATTAAATGTGAACTTACGACATATCCAAATATTTATCTGTAATTTTCAATTAACAATTCTTTATCTTTTCAATTGTGGGGCTATTTCCTAGAGAATAACAGCTTTTAAAATATCTTTCAGATATATTTTTAGACATATTCTTTGTTCAGTACTTCCCCAGACCCTGAAAACACATGACATTTTGGTATTATTTAGAGAACATAATTTATATTTCAGGTTTACTTTTATTTATGTATTTCAGAAAAATGTATAGTACATATTAGAAGAGGCTACTAGTTTATTTAACATGTTAAATTGTGCCCCATTTTTGTTCAGGAAAAAGTAACTTTGAGACTAGTGATATTTGATTCAGTTCTGATTTCCACATGAGTAACTTTGGGCAAAGTATAGTAGCCCACAATGCCTCCTAGGAAGTTTTCCTTCTCATTGACTCAAATTCCATTTTGTCTTCAAGGTCCTCTCAGGTTCCAACCTCTTTACGAAGTCTCCCTGTTTACAAAAGCCCTAGTGACTTTTCTTTTCTCTGAATTCCACTAGTATTTAGAATGACTACCATATAATACATGATTCGAATACAAGTTGCCTGTGTTGTTATCTATTCGATTTCCCTAAGTTTTGTGTTCTCTAATGCATTCAGGAACAGAGACTCTTTGCTTTCACAGTGATTAGCAGTGTTGGGCATTACTCAAAATGCTATGAGTACTCATGAGTTTGATTCTTTGTCAAGTTCAAGTTTCTCTCTCTCTCTCTCTCACTCTCTCTCTCTCTCCCTTTCCACACACACACACACACACACACACACACACACACACAATTATAGTTGAACTATAATGCAAATGTTCTGATGCAGAAAAGAGATTTTTTACTGAATGCACCACTTTAGTTGCTACAGACCTGGAAAAAAAAGTAAGTTTTCTCCTTCAGAATGCCTTCAATATTCTCTTTTTAAAATGTAGCATTTATTTTGTTACTAGAGTCATTTGAGTTATACTAAAACTAATCCTTTTGATCCCAACCCAAATTTCCTACAATAGTTACCACAATATAATTTGAATCCCATTCCACAAGGCATTGAAAACCTTGAAAATCCTCAAATTATAACCAAGTCGTACAAAAGTTAATTTTTTAAGTAATTTTCATATTAAGATATCTTTACTTAAAAGTTAGACAACAAATTTTAAAAGAAAAAAAAAAAGCTTTTAATGAGGACTTATGTCCAAAATGCATTAGAAACTCAAATTTAGTGTCTTTAAATAATTTATATAAATAAATTTTACTTTTAATGCAAGAGTCTAATGCTTCTCAATTATCTCTGTGAAAGCCTCTGATATTCTAGCAGAAAAGTGCAATCCCATAATGCATTATTAAATAAAAGTTTTCTGTCTCTTCCTTCATTCAGTTATCCATCCATCATTCATTCAATGCCCATATACTAACTACCCACTGTGTGCAAGCTCCAGTTAGGTGATGTGGAAAACATTAAAGTGAATTAGACATGCTTAATATTGATTAGAGAGATGAGCTTTGTTCTGACTCATCAGATTGTAAAAGCAGTGCCCATTCACCAAGAGGGGAGCACTCAGAGAGTGAGCTCTGCCGGGGATGGGCATCTCTGGGATCATTAAATCAGTTCATTTCAACTTGGCATTTAGATCAGGCAGTAGAGAGGTAACCAATGGCAGCTCCAAATTTTGAGTGTCTTGATGGAGCCATGTTAAGTAGTTTGTGCAACACAGTAAAGGGGAAATAATCGATGATCTTTTGAATTGCTGCCAGAAAAAATGCAGGAAACAAATTAACCAAGACTATGAAAAGGCATTCAAGTAACTCTAGGATGGAGAGTCAAGAAGACAAAGTAATCATGATATAAAGAAAGAAATGCAGATATTTAAGAGCTATTTTCAACAGTTAAGTGGTTATAAAAACACTTAATTAGTACCTAAGGACTTGAATTTTCAAAGCAAGCTCTAGTGAATTATTATGTTTTATTTTAAAAGTCAAAGTTAAATCCACACATGTACTGGTGAGTTAAAAAGGAATTAAGTAGCAGAAACTCATAGGGAAATTATTTAAGCCTAATAGACCTGCCTCATGCAGTTTCCTATGTCATAGACTGGCTGATTCACTAGATCTAAAGTAAACAGGTACTGCTTTGCGTCCAGTGGCAGCTACAGTAAATGGGAAATAATTCTCCTGCATTGTGTAAGCCTTGCCCCTTTCAATTGAATTATGAATCTCGAAAGGTCATAACACGTTACAGCAATTATATTTGCTTAGAAGTCTTTCACAGTGAGGATTGATATTTCAGCACAAGTTGTGTTCAGTATATACATTCCTTAGTAAATCATCTTATTAAGCTTTCGATACAGAAAATCATATGTAAAAAAGAGAAACAATAACCTAGCCTTCCTTCTGGTCATCTGTGGGATTTAATTTTGTATTTATGAGCCAAAAACTACCTCAGGTAATATGCCTTTGTAAATATAAAAAAATGAATCTACCATGGCTTTAGGAAATGCAAATGAGGCCCTGTTAATTTTGTACATCTCAAGATAGTATAATCCTTTCCATTAATTTCATGATATTTACATTTCACAACATCGATTTCACTGAACACTACAGGTCACTGGCCAAAGTTTATTATAATTATCAATAGTTTCATGTTGCTATCATCAAGTCCTAGTATGCTGGAGTGAATGGGAGTCCTTGATCAATCACTAAGAGTGAGAACATGTGTATAAGACAGTCATGGAGGAAGGCACTAACACATGCTGAGCGCGCTGTCTAAGCAGTTACTGTTCAGGCACTTGACCTACGTTACCTTACGCAATCTTCACACTGCTGTCAGGTCAATACTGATGGTATCCCAATTTTACCCATAAGAGAACTAAAGCTTGCTTTTCCAAGGTTAATGGAATTCAACCAAAGTTTTCTCCAAATCTGATTTTTTCCAAGATACAATTCAACTTCCTGAAATGTGTTCAATATGTTATTTCACGGGTGGTAAGTCTTGTGGGGCAGAACAGGCTAAGAAAATACACAGCTTCAAGAAACTTCACAGAAATATGAGGATAATAAATCCTTAATGTATTGTCTAAGGTAACTGAGTGTTTAGGGACCATTTTTGACCTTTCAGTTTGTCAGAGAAGACTAGACCTTTGTAACATGCATCTCTTGTTACCACTCTGAAGATAAAAGTGAACACATAATGGATCTAATCCAATATGGACGGTATTTGTTTCCTGCAAGGTCAAAAAAGCATCAAATAGCTCAATACCTGTGGGCATCAGCCATAGTCATTCTAAGGTGACCAGAATCACCTCAGGTGACACATCTACAAATGTATGAAACTATCTGTTTCTACCCTTATCTCCTTCCCAATTGTCTTATTAGAAGATGGGGCTTGGTTCTTCTTTCCGGCATCCCATCCCTTCCTGCCTCCTGACTAAGGCCTCATTCCACCAATTGTACTCTCTCTT
The DNA here is from genome assembly GCF_000951045.1 of Mandrillus leucophaeus. Classification (NCBI taxonomy): domain Eukaryota; kingdom Metazoa; phylum Chordata; class Mammalia; order Primates; family Cercopithecidae; genus Mandrillus; species Mandrillus leucophaeus. Next base: position 1,227,307 of record NW_012109141.1, read on the forward strand.
CTGTATCCTCAATTTCACCCCTTTTCTGGCTCTTTCCAGGCAGTGGAAAGTATTGTCCAATTAAAAAAGTAAAATACAAAATAAAAAATATATATATCCTTCACCATCCTACTCCTCACTTGACATTCAATACTTCCCTTCTCCTTCATGGCCTAGCTTCTTGAAAGTGTAGTCTATAATGCCTGTTCCACTTCCTCACTACCTACTCATTCCCCATCCCACAACAATCTGGTTTCTGCCCTCGCCATTCCACTGAAATTAGCCTTGCAAAATTACAAATGATCTTCTAGTTACTTAATTCAATGGACATCATGTGATTTCCCAGCTTATATACTAAAATTAGAAAGGTGTGGGGAAGATTATCATGGTCTCGGGGAAGAATGACAAGGAAATTTATGCAGCATCCAATATTTTTATAGTATGAACTCATTTTGTTATATATAGACATATATCTGGATATAGAGAATATATTTGCATATAGAAGAAGTCTGGAAAAATACACATCAAAATTTTAACAGTAGTTATGCTGGGCGGTGGGATTTAGGGTTGTTCTTAAATTATTCAAAATTATTCAAAATTATATATATTTTTCACCTTACACATTGATATATATATTCTAGTTACATAATGATCACACATTCCTTATCTAAATAAAAATCAATAAGTATATCATCTCAAAACACCCAGGGTCCTCTTTTAAAATCTTATCTTATTTGATAACATAGAAATATTTGACAATGTTGTTGTTTCTTTTGTTTCAAGAATACCACACTCTCGTGGTCTTCCTGTGCCCTCTTAACATCTTATTCTTAGTCCTCTTTGTACCCTCTTCTTCTAGACCCATGCCCTTCATGTTTCTGCTTTGAACTCCATCACTGTGTCTCATCTCTCTCTGCTCTAGTGCCTGTGTGGTCTCATTCATGTCAGTGTCTTACTTTATGCTGAAAACTCCCACATCGATTTCTTTAGCTCAGTGCTCCTTCCTGGGTTCCAGCCTCCTATATACAACGCGTTACTAGGTTTCCAAGCACTTCAAAATGAACAGGCTTAAAAGTGAACTCATCTTTCCACAACATTGGTCCAACTCCTGTGGTCATATGTCAATGAATAGTACTATTATATATCGGCCCGGTATGGTGGCTCACGCCTGTAATCCCAGCACCTGGGGAGGCCAAGGCAGGCGGATCACCTGAAGTCAGGAGCTTCAGACCAACCACCTTGGCCAACACGTTGAAACCCCGTCTCTATTAAAAATACAAAAATTAGCTGGGCATGGTGGCGGGCGCCTGTAATCCAGCTACTTGGGAGGGTGAGGCAGGAAAATTGCTTGAACCTGGGAGGTGGAGGTTGCAGTGAGCCGAGATCGTGCCACTACACTCCAGCCTGGGTGACAAGAGTGAAACTCCATCTCAAAAAATAAAAAAGAAGAGGAAGAAGAATTATCAAGAACTATCATGTATCAAGCCCTGCCAGAAATGCAGTAGTCATTTATTTTTTATTTTTATTTATTTTTCCGTGAGGGATTCTAGCTCTGTCACCCAAGCTGGAGTGCAGTGGCGCGATCTTGGCTCACTGCAAGCTCTGCCTCCCGGGTTCATGCCACTCCCCTGCCTCAGCCTCCCAAGTAGCTGGGACTACAGGCGCCTGCCACCAAGCCCGGCTAAATTTTTTGTATTTTTTAGTAGAGACGGGGTTTCACCGTGTTAGTCAGGATGGTCTCGAATTCCTTTCTTTTCTCTTACCTCCTACAATAAAAAGTTCAAGTCTAATAAATTCTGTCAGCACCTGATTCACAACCATCTCTTCTTTCTCTCTCCACCACTGCTGCCTTAATCAAGGCTCTTGGCATTTCTTTATTAGATTATTGAAACAGCCTCTTGACTGGTCATGTTGCCTTCAGTCTTACTTCCTCTAATCCCTTCTTTATCCCACAGCCATAATGGTTTTCGCAAATAGGAATGACATCATGTCACTATCCCATTGAACAGCCTCTGATGACTCCCACTGCCGAAGAATAAAGTTCTAAATATATTAACTGTACCCCAGTACAGTCCCATTACTCAGTATTTGCCAATTGTGCATCTTAAGTCTTTGTGAACTCTAGACCTAGTGAACTGCCAGCTGTTCTCCAAACATCCCATATTCTCCCATTCCTCTAAGACTTTTCTTGTGTCATTCCTTCCATAGGCCTGCTTCATCCCTGTTTTCCTTACTTGACTCACTTTGGTTATGCTTTGAGACTCAACTCAGGCGTCACTTCTTGACCTTTTCAATGTCACCCTCGATCTTATAGGACACAATGTTTCCCTCAATTGTGCCATAAATCTCACTCTATTTTAATCATTCGGCTCATTCTCTTTCACACTAGAATACTTAGATCCTTGAGGATGGAACAGTGAATTTGATATGTTTGAATAAACACATAAGTAAATGATGGGCATTAAGGGAGCAGCCCCTTCCAAACTGAATGAACTATATGAGGGAGATGCAAAATGAGGTCTTCTGAACAAACCTATCCACAAAATAGTACAGTATCATTCTCCAAAATCACTACAATAAATACAGCTGCATCTAAAGGTATCTGTTCAACCCCAGTACTGACAGCTGAAAGAGCTCAACATTCAAGAATAGCTCCAGGAAAAAAATCAGAACCTGAGTCAGAGCCATCCCTACTGATAAGCATAAGGTCTCTTGCAGGCATTTTGCTGCAGGAATACCATGATGTAATTCAGGGAACACAGCAAAACAAAGTGGGAAAACCAGCTTCTAGTTATATCTGTATCTCCCAGCCACCAAAATTATTCTCTTGACAAATTACCTGCTCCATCTGAAACTGTAGGGCAGCAACTTTATGAGCTTAAAAGAATCCATCGGTCTTCTGCATTCCCTTTAGCACTAAAATGATTATATCATTTCAGTGAAAATGCTTTTCAGCAAATTATTTTCAACTCTTATAATATAAACCAGATTCTATACTAACTATGTATAATTAGCTGGGGTTTATTTGAGAGGTTCCTTAAGGACTGCTAAGTGATGTTTGTTAAGCAGGTTCAAACACTCTTTCATATACTGGTTTTACTGACCTCGCAGAAGGTGAGCATAGGCTCTGTGATGGTTCTTCAACAATAGAGACGGATGGCCTGTCATCAGTGGGTAGAATGTTGGTCTACACTCCTCCCTCTCCTCTGACCAAAGATAGGTGGAATGAAATGTTCCCTTGGACTACTTGGGAAACAGAGGGAAACAAATGGACTCAAATACCATCTAAGACAGAATTATATTTGAGTGTAATTTAGTTAACATGGAAAACAATGCATCTCACAGACATCCTTCTTCACTCACCTCTCAAAGCCGCCTGCTCTTTCTTACCCATGTAATCACAGCTCATTCAAATATTGGTCATCTACAGGTATAGGTTAAGGCTGAATCTGTCTCTCCAGGCTAAGGAGGAGAATCATAATTATCCTATGTAAAATATATGGGATCTTTTCCTTTTTCCATTTTTTTTTTTAAATTCACATTTGGAGATGCAGCCAAACAAGATGTGATAGCAACTCAGCTGGAGACTTCTGGGAAAGGTTTTCCTGGAATTTATGGACATGTCCTTCTCCCCTATGCACTGTTGTAAGTAGGCATGACACTGTTCCATCTATCTGAGACTATGAGGGGAGATAATGACAACAAGTGAGAATAACAGAGTAGAAGGATGAAAAGCGCTTATGTCTCTTATGACAATCACACATTAAATTAACCAAGACTGAAACCACCCTATCTTTAGAAAGAGCAAATATGATTTCATATTATTTGCAGCCCCAAACCCTCCTAACTAACATAATACTACTGATTGTTTTTCAAATAGCATTCTTTGTGTTCAGATTGATGGACTTGCGGAACTTATGAAGGGATTGGCAAACTACAGCCCACAGTGCAAATCTGCCCAGCACTCACTTTTGTAAATAAAGTCTGTACTGGAAGACAGCTACTCTTTTTCATGTCATCTATACTCTAGTTGCTTTTTCACCAAAATAGCCGAGTTGAGTAATTGAGACAGAGACTGCATGGCCCACACATATGAATATTTATTATCCACCTCTACAGAAACATTTTGCTGGTTCCTATTCTGAATCAGTGGATTTCAGGTAGCGGCTGTATTACTCACATAATATTTTCCAGGGGCCATTTTGGATGTCTCAGTCACTGTGAAGTAATTAAAAGGCCAGCGTTGTTTAATGTTCAAGTCCCACATAACAATGAATATTCTCACTCAAAATACCAATAGTGATCCTACTGAAAAATACTACTCATAATCAATATAATAACCCATAGCATAACTTGGGCCTTGGGCCACACGAATTGCTTTTTACATTATACCTACTACCATGGCAAATGTAGGTCTGGTAGATCTATTAGCATAGGTAAATGGCAATCTAGAAGCATTGAACTATAAAAACATTATTGATCCTCATTAGCCATTTGTTGATAAACAGAAAAAATATATTTATTGTTACTTTAGATGATTTTTTTTCATTAAAATTTTCTGGTTAGGGGTTTATACAAACTGAATATTCCAAGCTCTGTTCTAAAATATAAGTTGTTTATGCACACAATTTTTATCAAGGAATATTTTATTTTATACTCATGAATTTTTAAGTGCTTTTTACTTTCAATTTTACAGAGTGATTATAATTTCTTTGGAGTTCTTTTTATGTTAAGCAGTATTTATAAATAATGATAATTATTCTAATTTCTGCTTTAATAAAAAGACTTTAAAATATTTTATTGGAATGGACTAAATTTGCCTCACTATGGGATTTGCATTTGAAAGAAAGACAAAAGATATGCATCTAAAACCACTGCAACTGTTTCACAATCAAGAAATATATACCCTTAAATATATAGTCTGCTAAAATATATGAAAATTATAGGGATTTTAAAATATGTGAATTGCCTTCAATTTAAGGAATATAAAACAAATCTATCCTCAATGGAATAAACCACTAAGTCCAAAAAGTCATAATTCACTTAGAATTGTTATTTTCATACAGAGCTTGCAATACTAATAACCACGAAAGCGAGGGCGAGGCATGCTTCAGTAAGACAACGAGGTGAAGGACAAGTGGTTTGGTCCTTTAGAAAATAATCAAATGGCACTTCAGCTTTTCAGATTTTAACTATTTACTTTTTTCTGCTTTAGAAAGTATACATGGTGATAAGAGGAAAGCATTTGGGTGCTCTAAACTTCGTGTTGCAAATACTATTCCAGTTTATTCAATCCTTTTTTGTATACTGAGAGTTAGCATTTCTTGTACATGTATAGAACAAAACCACCTAAAATTCTCCTAAACATTCAAGAAAGACATTCCTCCAACTCCTCCATCCAAAATGTGTATGTTACATATACATATGACATTGAGTATGTAACAAACCCCTGGCTATTCAGCAAACAATAAATACTAAGGTACTGCTATCTGGGAGACAGGTAGTGGTTTGTTGACACTGGGCAGTGTCAAAGCTCTTTCAGCGTGGGCCCCAAGTATGAATGATCCTCAAATATGAAATGAGTATAAAATATTCCTCAGTTCGGTATACAGAGAGCACTGATCCTACAGAGCAAATCTCTGACAGAGAGATTACATACAGGACTACAAACTCAAGTAGACAACTATTTGATTCAACAGACAGATAAAAGCAAAATCAGGAGTTACCACATAAGGCATTCAACATTATGAGCACAGCACACAGAGGAAAGGAAAAGCCTCCAAAATGACTCTGCTTAGAGAAAATGCTGAGCAAATATACTTGAGAAACTCTAGGATCTGATAAAATAAATGCAACAGAAAAAAAAATCTGCCATGGGGCACATAAAACAGGATTCTGTGATTGATGAAAAAAAGAACTTAGGAAGATAGACTTCACAATGAAGGGTTTCGACCAGCTTTCAGTGAGGAAGAAGTGGAAATTGTTATCTAAATATCGTATAAATTCTTCACACTTTATGCATGCATACAATAAAATGTACATTATTCTCAGTTTAGAGCACAAACTCAGCCATTTCCAAAAAAAAATCTATGTTGGTTGTAGAAATAAATTGTAGGCCCACCCATATAGCATTGTTTAATGTGTGTGTGTGGAATTGATGGCTCCTACGTCACCATCACAATCAAGGTTCTAATGCCCAAAGGAGCAAAAGATACATAAATGACACCATGTTACAGCAAGACTTGGAATTACACAAAATAATTCACAATTCTTGGAAGATAATTTTAAAATACAAATAAACAAAGTTATCCCGAATTCTGCTCTTAGCACTTTGGGTATCTTATGCTGGACTATTTGTTTCTGTGTCTTACACTACGTATACTGAAAGTTTTTCTTTATAATTGGGACCAGTGTACACACTGTTTTAAAAACCTGTTTTTTGTTTTGTTTTGTTTTTTTGTTTGTTTGTTTTGGTCTCTTTTACATAAATCAGATTTCAATGTCCATGTGTGTTTCTGTGTAAAAATACAGCTTCATGATAGACTATTAATATTTAATTTTCCTGCCCAATTCTCTGAGGGTCTCCCACTGTTTTAAATGTTCTTGGAATTTAATTCATAGAGGTGACTGAGTAACAACACAAACACGTCAACGCCATTAAAAGAAGTTCTATGACTCACAGTTAGAAAGTCTGTTACTCACAGTCCCCAACGGGGGGGCACACTATGCCATGCCTTACAGTGCCACTTGAGGAAGCACCTGGGTGAGTGAAGGAGGTGGCAAGGGGAGAGCAGGTCCCAGGGTCTGTACTGTGGTAGGGCAGGAAGGAATGAATAAAGCAGGGTAGGCAAGTGTGAGCAAGGTTAAGACTGGACAATCTGAATACTTTCAACATGCTCTGAGCTGTAGAGGTGATCCTTGGTTGTCTGATACCTAGCCCTGGGATGATACAGGGCAGGGGAAATATTGACTTAGGGTGTGAGAGAGTTAGAGAAAGGAGCTGGCTGCTGTGACTAGGATGTGGGCTTTGGATTTGTTGGTTTGCAAGTGAAAAGTGTGCTCCCAGGCAAGTTGTTTGATATATTTGGGAATCTGCTAGCTCTGGAGGGACAGTCTCTCCAGGTTCAACAAGGCACAAAGATGCCAAGATATCATAAAATTCAGAAAATTAAAAAAACGTGATTAATACACCCATACAGACAGCTGCTCCCCAAGCTTCCCTTCAGCATCTTTTCCTCCCTCTCCCATCTATCAAGACACTGAGATCCTAAATGCCTGTAGCACCTGGCTTCCATTCTTCCTTACCCCACCCACTTCTGGTGTTATTCCTGATGATCTCAGCATCCCTGTGTCTGAACATCTGACCCCCCAACCTGCCTGACTTTTCCTTTACTCATCCTCAGCCACACGTTCCCATAACCACATCCTGAGCCTACTAATCACCAGAACCAGCACCACCTCTAGAGAACAGTGCTTGGGACTATGATGGCAAAAGTTTAACTGCTCAGAACTTTAAAAATAATCAATCCACTCAAAGCTAGGTCCTATTATGTTAAAAAGAGGATGGCCAATATGTGGCCAAGATCAAAAAGTCTGAAAGAACATCATTACAGGTTTGGGAAACACGTACTTATTATTCTTCTTTATATGCTTTATAAACAGGTGCTTTGAAGGTAGGTTGGTACCTTCAAAGGCAATTTTATGTTAACCATTAAAACATTCATTGTTGTATCTTTTAACTTAGAAATTAAACTCCCAGCAATTTATCTTGCTGATAAAAACTTTGAGAAAAATGATTCTCACAATATTTGGGAAACCACACGAGGGTCAATATGCCTGGCATAGTGGAAGCAACAAAGGGAAGGGATGGAAGTGGAGAGCAGGGAAGGAGACAGGAGGTCTCAAAAGTCCTAGGAAAGACAGACTTTATTCTTGGTACAACAGGAAACAAATGTGGAGTTTTCAGCAGTAAAGCTAAATGATTAATCGGCTTACATCAATTTTTATTTTGTCCTCCACAGTGCACAGTGCCACTCCAAAGGCAGAGTTGTTAAGGTTTCTGAAAAATTAACTGCAGAGTTGTTAAGGTTTCTGAAAAATTAACTAAAGTGTCAGAGCTACAAAGAGTGGTGAAGAAAAAGGAAAGAGGACAAAGCTCCTGCCCATGAAACAAGAGTCACAGATCATGAAAAAATCTGAAAGGCCAGGAATAATGTGACCTTAAGAAAATAAAATTAATAAAGAAATTGCAAGTCAGAGGCTGTCTTAAAGCTATGGGAGAAAAATTCCATTAAGGAAAAATACTTTAACAATAAATTAAGTGATATTTATGGTTGAAATTAGAAATCAGCAGGAATTATCTGAGCTGCTCCTGTGGAGCAAAAAATAATTCAGTTAGGACCACACACATTTTAAATGTTATTAATTCTTTAAAAGCATAAATAGTTACCTATCCTATAAGATTTTTATAAAGAAAAAATGTCATTGTTCTACAACTGACAACCAGATTTTGAAGCAAATTCACCACTTTTTTTTTTTTTTTTTTTTGAGACAGAGTCTCATTCTGTTGCCCAGGCTGGAGTGCAGTGTCTCTATCTTGGCTCACTGCAACTTCCACCTCCCAGGTTCAGGCGATTCTCCTGCCTCAGCCTCCTGAGCAGCTGGAATTACAGGTGCCTGCCACCAGGCCTGGCTAATTTTTTGTATTTTTAGTAGAAACGAGGTTTCATCATATTGGCCAGAATGGTCTGGAACTACTGACCTCAAGTGATCTGCCCCCCTCGGTCTCCCAAAGTGCTGGGATTATAGATGTAAGTCACCACACCCGGCCAACCTCACCAATTTTTTAATGTGAGTGTTTAAAAAATATGTTTTCTGGAATAGGAAAAACGTAGGTCAAAATACTAATTTCCAACAAGTCAATAATGACTTAAAATCATAAACATGCTTTTTAAAATAAATGGACTATCGATACCTATGTGTACACTATAAAAATATATATTCAAATAATATATATATATATGCAAAGAATTCATCATTCCACATTACAACACTTATGAGATGGCACAGTGTCAAGGCTATTCAAAGAACAATATATTTCCCCTCATTAAATAAAATGTCTGTTTTGAAAAGTATATTTTTAAGGCATCAAATATCAAAAACCTTGAACAAATAATGTTAACACTTCCATAACGTGTAGTCAAACACTAAATAAATGAACAATAGGCTCTAAGAATAAATCATCAATTGAATATTCTGGAACCAGGATTTACTTATGCAAAACATTTCTAAATCATTTGAAGCACAAAAGATCAACTGTAAAAGTACACTATAGTAGAATTCCATTTTAACAACAACAGAAAGCAAGATTTAATAGAGACACATCATGATATTACACGGGAGATGGACCATATGTTTATCAAGACAGAATTGAATTTGTGTTGTATTTTCAGTTAGTTATAATGGGGCCCGGAATAGTGAAGTTGCACTTTATGTGTTCTACCGGATCTGTCACGCAGGACAAGAAATCTGCTATGAGGGGGAGGCAGCAGGCAGCAGGCAGCACTGTGCTGGGTATTTACAGGATGACAATCATCCCACAAACTTCCCTTAAAGTGGCTCTGAGAACATGGATGCCAACCCCTCCATGGCACATTTCAAACAGCTCTGGGAGCTTCTTCACTCCCTGGATTCATACTCTAACTTGTTTTATGGTTTACAGCAAAATAGAAATAACTGAAGAAGCATAGGCTTTTAGAGTTGGAAGAAACCTGATTCTTTGACACAACACATTCTTTATTTGGTGGCAAAACCATCTACATCTTTAGAGGCAAGTCTGTAGCACTTGCCTTCATGTTTGGGTGGTGATCTCACAAGATGATAACGCTAAAATGCATTCCCAGAGCTGTCGCCCATAAAGCTTTTGGCTTCAGAAGCTGTCTTGAAGAGAAGCAATCATTTAGGAAGTGAGACCTAGGGATAGGCAATCTTAGAAAACCTGAATATAACCATACATCTTTATCAGAGTCACCATCGATGCTCAGAACCTCAGCAAAAATTGTTAAATATTTTAAAAGTTATTGATATAATATTTCCATAAGCATTATGGAAAAATTGTTTATCAGTCTCTGTATTCCAATCTCCCTGCCCTCATCTCAGACCCCTCCAAGATAACCCACCGCACCAGCTCCACAGCATCCATTCTAAAATATAACACATGTTGTCTCCCTACCTAAAATCCTTCATCAGTTCCTCCAATCACACAAGGCTGTTCAGTCAGCCCTGTTTAGCTTTCCAGATTCATATTCATTTCCCACACCTTTCCCATGTCTTCTGGACTCGACACACACACACATGCACATACACATACATGCACACGCACACACTCTGACCATCTTACCATTCCTAGTGTGTTTTTGAGAAAAATAACTACATATGCACAGGATTGGTAAAATTTGCACAGAGCAAGTTCAAGAAGTTCGGAAAGGCTTTACCATCAGAGTTTGGTGAAGGGAATGGTGAAAGTTCAGGCTAATGGTACAAACTCGGTTATTTTTCCCAAAAACATACCCCTCTCACTTCCCCACCCGGCGGTCCCGTTTCCTGGCTAACCTGTAATTAGGGTTTAACATCAAAATCACACATCCCTTATCCTGAAAAGCCTTGCCTGAAGCCTCTGTTCTGAGACCACTGCTCCCTGGTTGTGCCTTCTGTATCTAAGAACAGAGCACATTGTATCACAGTTGATATCAGGGTCATCTCAGAAGGCCACTTGCTATGTTCTAGTAAAATGCTGCTTGAAGAACTGATTCCTGGGCTTCAACTTCTGGTCAGCAGACATAAAAGATGATGTCGCTCCCACAGGAGATTTGTTTTCCCACCATTTAATAAAAATAGAGGAAGTAGAAAATGGTCAAATGTTCCCCCTACCACCACCCATTCCTCATTCCCCCAAGCTGGGCCAGAAAAAATACAGACCTGCTCCAAGAAGCCCAGAAATCTCTAAACTCTGCCAGAGGGCCAAAGAGAAGTTTCTGTAGCTGGACATTTAACTCATCAACTATTTACAAGGGGCAAATACCTACCCTGAGTTAAACATTATTCTCAATTTATCTGTATCACAACACCAAGGAGGTAACTGGTGGGTTTATGATTGTTGCCACCTTGGGTCCAAAGCAAAGTGTTTTCACTCTTGTTGACATTGGGACCGGATGCAGATGATTTGTTCTTTAGGCTCAGGAGCAAGAGCCTCGAGTCTGTCCAGTTCCTGATCTTTTTGCTGCTTCTCTAGGCCCCTTTCCTCAGCATGAAAACACAGCTGAGAAACTGGATACTTCCACCACAGCGACTTTCAGGCTTCTTGAACTCCAACCCACAATAAGAAATACAGTTTCCACGTTTTATCTGCACCCCAGGCATACAAACATGTAGCTATGAAATCGAAACAAAAGTTTCATAATATCTACTTATTCAGATGCCCTTTTCTGTCATATTCTACCATTGTTCACTGGACTTCAGAATATTGATTTCCCAGCCCCCTAATATGACTCTACACTCTCAAACATCTATACTTTTTGTAGAGACATGTAAGTACCTCATTTTAAACTATTAAGAGCCATAATCTTTCATTTCTCAATTATAGCAATTATCATATCACCATTAACTCATCAAAAATTGAGTCTCTAACTCATGATAAAATGTGTTATTCTTGATCAGCCCCTCTTTTTTCCTGTGTATCTCATTTTATAATATCCCTTCACCAATATCTGGATCCAGTAACACTGAAGTACTTAAAGTTCTTTCCTATCTTTTGAGACTTTATTCAAAAAATTATGGAATATCTCCCCAAATACATCAATTTGCACACTCATGCCAATCCTTCTGGACTTGGTTTCTATGTCTTTTGTGTGCCTTCCATGACACATGTACAATGAAATGAAGACTCCTACTATGCTCTCAATGCAGTATCACAAATTGCCATTAAGAGCAAAAAGTATGCTCTGCCATAAATATTTGCATACCTGGCTCCGGAGACAAGAACAAGGGATATATTGCTGAGCCCGTGCCCAGACTGGGGCAGAAATCCCTTCCCCTACATCACACATACCCACACAGTTCTGCTCACAGTACTCTACACTTCTCACCAGAACTGATCTGAATTATGTTTTATTTCTATCTCCCTTTCTAGAGTGTAAGCTTTATGATTATAGAAATGGTATTCCCCTCAATTATTCTCACAGAATCTGATGCAGAAGTCAAAGCACAATAGAATTTCAATCAATATTGATTGAATTAACTAATTAATTCACTTCCACCACCAAAAAGATGCTGGTGACTTAGCTTCTACAGGCCAGTCTTGAACCAGAAACATCTATTTGATTGCAATCCTCCCCGGCATTACCTTTCCTAAAATATCTTCCAAATTACAGAGTGCTTCCTGAATTGCCCTTCTTTGCACATTTTCCAAACCTTTCTCCAGACTCCTTTCATCAACTTCCCTCACCTGGTAAACATTCTTCAATTTTAATTACATGCTTATTGTGGATGAATCACAATTGAAGTAATTTTAGAAGGTGAGATATTTGCTAACTGTAGAGAAAAAAAAAGCCTAATGAAATTCAAATATCTTTCCTTGCTTATTATCCAAATTTGCAGCTGTTTGCATTGCTCTTCTTAATGAATATAGCTATTTTCATATCCAGCTGAATCCCCAATCTCTTTTTTGTTTCTCTTTAAAACTGTCTATCCTCCCTCAGAAATCAGGGATAATCTTTTCTTTTTTTAAACTGGATTTGCCTAGAGTTTATCTCATATTTGCTATGAAAAAGAAAATGGGGAAGTTCCCCTGCAAAGTAGTAGAAGGAAAGAATAGAAACAAGGGAGGGAAAGAGAGGTGGGCAAGAGGAAAGGGGGTATGGGAGAAAGAGGGAGACTGTACAGGGAAGAGAGAGAGAGAGATGTCTTCCATATGACTCAAGAATTCTTCCACAAATGATTTAAGTCAAGTTACAGAGCTACTACTCAGTATGAGTCTAAAACAGATTGGTTCAGTGGCAAAGCTCTAATAATTTTATTATAACATTTGAAACAAAGTAAAAATGTGGTGAAATCAATCTTCAAGCCATTTTATGTATTTTTTGGCCTAAACTGATTTTCTTTTTCTTCCATTTACAATCATGAAAAATTCAACTTCTCACCTAAAAATAATATTTATAGACTATATACATGCATCTGAATTTTGCTGTATGCTTTCCTAAAATAGGGGACATCAATTACTTGAGATTACAGGTCTATATTCTAACAATTTGAATAATTTTCCCAATCTCCACATGGAATCCGGAAAGCACATATATAAAATTGAACTATGATCCATGTGATGATTATAAGACTTTCTGTATCAAATTTATGCAAATTGCAGGCTCATGTCATTTCAGAATGATATTCTCATTACCATTTAGTGAGAAGGGAAGAAATAGATGGAGTGAGGTGGGAGAGACTCTTATAAGAGTCTACATCACAAATAGCTGATTAGTGTGGCTGTTTCCTCTCCAAAGTGACTGGTTAAAATTGTACGTGGGCTACTTGTCTTTGTAGGTTTATATGCTCAAGTCTATATGAATAACCCTGGCAAACCTCCCAGAAAATGCAGTAGTCACAACTGCACCAAAACGATGAGCACAAATTTCTTTCTACCATCAGAAAATGGCAAATAACATATACAAGGTTCAAAACATCCTCTCTATAGAGAACAGCTAACATGCCATTATTATCTCTAAAACAACCAAAGGCTTTTCATTGTAACAACAACAAAAAATGCCGATAGACTATGATTCATGAACATCTATCTCCTACAATCACCTCTTAAAAGGCTTATTTATTTCAAAACAATAAAAACCTATTAAGATAATTTTGTGTTATTTATTGAACTTCAGTGTCAGTCCTAGCTCTTAGTCATCTGTTGGTGAGTTATAGAACTTGTAAGCAGTTAAAAACAGATGCTATTCTAAGAAGGGATAATACTTCCTTAAAAATTAGTTTCCTTCTGTTATTCAAAGTACTATATTTCAGTTTTATATATACGTGGGAGTAGGAGTGAAATATCCCCTACAGACTCGGCCATTAAAAATCTCCATTACGGTCCTCCTCTCAACTTCACTCCATCCTGCTGCTCTCTGCATCTAGAAGGCTGGGAAGGAAGAACTCCAAGGTGAGAGGGAATGGCTAAGCCATGAGATAGAGAATGTCTAGGTCTCTGAGTCACCCTCATGAACATCCAAATGGAAAGGCCTGTGTTGAACTCTGCCTGTGTTGAAATAAACTGAAGTGGTGTGAGGTGGGGTTATTAAGCATTTAATTTTCCCTAACCTAATATACCAATTGAAAAATAATGTTTTCTTATCATTGTTATTTGGATGAACAGTTTTTTTTGCTGAGAGGAATGTTAAAAATGTCATTTATCAAACACCCATATTTTCATCACCATTTAAAGGATCATTACATAAATTCTTCCTCTTTCCTTAAAGCGCTGCTACTTTATTCCAAGAAGTTAAGTTCCTTATCTGTTCATTGTTTCAGACTTTAATGCATCCAGCTTAAAAGGATTGAAAATTTTCAGCACCACATAAAAGGAAGAAATATAGAGGGGGATTTTATAAACAAAACAAATCAGGAAATTTAGAAAATGGAAGAAGTTCTGGACACTGGTTCACTAATCATTTCTTAAAGACTGATGTAGAGCCAGTCTTCAAATTCAAATTGAACTTTGGCGAAGATCGGAAAGATTGAAAAAGACTTTGTCATTCTTAAGGAGCCATTTTTGTTTGCTGGTTTTTTGTTTGCTGTACTTTTATTCAGATTTCCTCAGTTTTTGCCTAATGTCCTTTTTTAGTTCAGGATCTCATCCAAGATAACACATTAGATTTAGTCTTCATGTCTCTTCAGGTTTCTGAAGGCTGCTGCAGTTTCTCAGACTTTATTTGTGATGACCTGGACAGTTTTGAGAAATACTGGTCAGGTATTTTGTAAAATGCTACTCATGTAAGATTTTTCTCATAATTATTTTGGGGTTATGGGTTTCCGAGGAGAAGACCATGGATGTAAAGTGCCATTCTCGTCATCACATAAACTGTCCACATGGTTCATCACTACTGCTGTTAAATTTGATCACCTGGCTGAGATAGTGTTCGGCAGGCTTCTCCACTATAAGCTTTTTCCCCACTTCCATACTGCACTTTTTAGAGGTACTCGCAATGTGCTTAAGGAATGGAGAGTTATGCTACATAAATAATTTGAAATTACTCTGCATGGGAAATTTGTCTGCTCTCCCCCATTTATTTATTCAATCACGTATTTTTATTAGTATGGGCTGAGAGATGTTCATTTCATACTTGGGGCTATCATCCAATACTACTGTATTGTATTGCTCAAATTGTCCCAGCTTCACCATAGGGAGATTTTTCAATTGTCGCTTTTTAATTGTGTCCCTTTGACATGTGTCCCCATCATTGTGTTTGATTATTTCCTTACTTTCTGGCAGTACAAGGTGTTCTAGGTTCATGACGTGTATTGCTAGCTCAAACCCATGGACAATAATGGAGAATAAGCCATTTCTCGAAGGAGCCTGGTTCCTTTTATTGGAGAATGGTATTAGAAATCAAGTTCTGGATGCTAGATGTGCTCATTGCTTCTAGGTCCTCTCAGCCAAGAGAGCACAGAAAAGTATCTGTGTAGACTAATTTGCACATATACATGTCTAAAGCATAACAGTTTTATGAAAATGAGGTGAAACTACTCTTTCCTGAAATGCATTCATCATCTCACAGGGAGACATTACAGTAGCATTTTTACCCAAACATATAAAAACTTAAGACAGTCAATGAGGGTCACCACTGTGATGGGTACTATCATCAATTTAACAAAAGTAGGTTATAGGGAGGGGGCTTTCCAGATATACTCCTGCAAAGCCTGCAGACTAGTGATTTGTCATCCACTGCTGATCAACTGACCTGCTTGCTGCTGCACAATGTCATTTGCACAAAGGTTAATTTTTAACGCTCTACTCAGCTTTTTATAACTGGGATTTTTATATTGTCCCAGTCTGGCTCCCACCATGATGCCCTCAACTTGCCCCCATAAGAGTGTCTGCCTCTATTATGCATGTCTATGGCTGCCTATGCACACCAAAACCATAGACTCTAACCTTCAGATTACATCAAACTGATTTTGGCACTGGTTTACCCTAGTTTTCTTGAGGGTCAACAGAACCTCCCTTAGCCAGCCCTTTGCTACAGCATGAGTCCTGACTCAGGGTCCTTACAAATCAGTCTATTTTTGTCCTATTTACTATTTAGTGGGTATGTCTGTCTACTCAGGCACCCTGTTAGGGAGACATCAGGCACTGATGTGAACAAGGCCTAGGTCTTTAGCCCTAAGTAAGTTATGTTCCACTGGGGGTGAAAGGCACGTAAGTATATGAGTGGAGAGAGTGGAGTGTGAAGGACTTCACGTATTAAGGCAACATTTCACTACCCTGAAAGGAATGTAGGAATTTCCCAGACTAAAAGTGAGCAGGACAAGGAGGTTCCAGAGAGCAAAGAACACTAAAAAAATATAGAAGCAGCAATGAGCACAGTATTTGAGCATGCGAAGGACTTCAGAAATGGGACCCACAGGCGAATAGGGAAGGGCAGTTGGAGAGCTGGTGGAGGCTAGTGAATGGGCTTCCTAAACTGTGATGAGAAGTTTAGACATTATTCTAGGGTGATGGGCAGTTACTAAAGAATTTTAAGCCACATACTGACATAAATAGATTTTCTTCAGCTCTTGGCCACAAATATTTTTCTGCTGTGGCTACAGCCTCAGACCATGACAAAGTCACCTCAGAATCTATCACACTAATTTTTTTTTTGTTTGCTTAATAAGAAAAAGTCACATAGTTTAGCACCTCATGCACATTATTGATTGTAGATTGTTGTAATTTAAACAGAAAAAAAGGTATGAAAATCTGAAAATCAAGTGAGTCAGCAAGAAAAAAAGAAAATAAAAGGAAGAAAATCTTAGTTTTTTTTCTTTGTAAGGAGACCGCCTATCTGCAATGGGGAAAATGTTAATGTCTGGATTTAAGTGTAATATTGCTGTGTAAATTTTCTGGTTCTCATATGAGATGCATCTACTTTTAAGTCAGTGAGATTATGAGATGCAAAATCTGTCTGAGCCATTTAATATGAGTGGAGTGGTGATGGCAGCAGAGGTATTTTTCATGACACACGTATTGAAATATGATGCTATATTCAAACACTTTCTTAATGACAACCATTCACCCACAATATTAAGGAGCTTCAAAAAAGGCATTTTAAAATCTTGAGACTCAAACCCTGTGTCAAAACAACTCAAGGTATACAGTAAAAAAATCACCATTTGAAAAATAGCAAAGTAATAAAATTAGAAATACACAATAAATAATGTCAGCAGGGCCCACTGAAGCCAAGGTTAAACAATTGGTTCTTCAGGAATTATTAAGGCAGTGTAACTGGATGTCATGTTAATGTTGCTGTTGGAGGTGCCAGCTTGGACAGCTGGAGCTAATACTCAATTATCACTCTTGGTGGAGGACCTGGCCATTGCAGTGGCCTTCTTCTTTCTTAGTCTTTCCCCATCACCACATAAGGATAGAATATGCTCATTCTTCTCAAAACGGATAATGTATGGTGGCCACTGCTTTTGCTTGTTTGTTTCAGACCGAGTCTTGCTCCATCGCCCAGGCTGGAGTGCAGAGGCACAATCTTGGCTCAGTGCAACCTCCGTCTCCCAGGTTGAAGTGATTTCCTTGCCTCAGCCTCCCAAGCAGCTGGGATTACAGGTGCCTGCCACCATGCCCAGCTAATTTTTGAATTTTTTGGACAGACAGGTTTTCACCATATTGGCCAGGGTAGTCTAGAACTCCTGACCTCAAATGATCCACCTGCCTCGGCCTCCTAAAGTGCTGGGGTTACAGGCGTGAGCCACCACACCCAGCCTGGCCACCGCTTTTAACTGGGTGCTCATACACATATA
>NW_012109141.1:1247556-1286757 GCF_000951045.1 Mandrillus leucophaeus
AATAGGGAAGGGCAGTTGGAGAGCTGGTGGAGGCTAGTGAATGGGCTTCCTAAACTGTGATGAGAAGTTTAGACATTATTCTAGGGTGATGGGCAGTTACTAAAGAATTTTAAGCCACATACTGACATAAATAGATTTTCTTCAGCTCTTGGCCACAAATATTTTTCTGCTGTGGCTACAGCCTCAGACCATGACAAAGTCACCTCAGAATCTATCACACTAATTTTTTTTTTGTTTGCTTAATAAGAAAAAGTCACATAGTTTAGCACCTCATGCACATTATTGATTGTAGATTGTTGTAATTTAAACAGAAAAAAAGGTATGAAAATCTGAAAATCAAGTGAGTCAGCAAGAAAAAAAGAAAATAAAAGGAAGAAAATCTTAGTTTTTTTTCTTTGTAAGGAGACCGCCTATCTGCAATGGGGAAAATGTTAATGTCTGGATTTAAGTGTAATATTGCTGTGTAAATTTTCTGGTTCTCATATGAGATGCATCTACTTTTAAGTCAGTGAGATTATGAGATGCAAAATCTGTCTGAGCCATTTAATATGAGTGGAGTGGTGATGGCAGCAGAGGTATTTTTCATGACACACGTATTGAAATATGATGCTATATTCAAACACTTTCTTAATGACAACCATTCACCCACAATATTAAGGAGCTTCAAAAAAGGCATTTTAAAATCTTGAGACTCAAACCCTGTGTCAAAACAACTCAAGGTATACAGTAAAAAAATCACCATTTGAAAAATAGCAAAGTAATAAAATTAGAAATACACAATAAATAATGTCAGCAGGGCCCACTGAAGCCAAGGTTAAACAATTGGTTCTTCAGGAATTATTAAGGCAGTGTAACTGGATGTCATGTTAATGTTGCTGTTGGAGGTGCCAGCTTGGACAGCTGGAGCTAATACTCAATTATCACTCTTGGTGGAGGACCTGGCCATTGCAGTGGCCTTCTTCTTTCTTAGTCTTTCCCCATCACCACATAAGGATAGAATATGCTCATTCTTCTCAAAACGGATAATGTATGGTGGCCACTGCTTTTGCTTGTTTGTTTCAGACCGAGTCTTGCTCCATCACCCAGGCTGGAGTGCAGAGGCACAATCTTGGCTCAGTGCAACCTCCGTCTCCCAGGTTGAAGTGATTTCCTTGCCTCAGCCTCCCAAGCAGCTGGGATTACAGGTGCCTGCCACCATGCCCAGCTAATTTTTGAATTTTTTGGACAGACAGGTTTTCACCATATTGGCCAGGGTAGTCTAGAACTCCTGACCTCAAATGATCCACCTGCCTCGGCCTCCTAAAGTGCTGGGGTTACAGGCGTGAGCCACCACACCCAGCCTGGCCACCGCTTTTAACTGGGTGCTCATACACATATATTTACGTGCATATCCCTTCTCTCCAATAGTCTGGCCCATGACTGAGGCACTTGGAAACTTCTATAGTGTCTAACATGGAGATGGGGCCTTACATGTACTCCTATTCCATTTTCTCTCAACAACTTAATTTTCTGATCAGAGTTTTTGGATTCCAGAATTACAAAGTGAATATAGATAGATGTTCTAGGACTTGGAGAAGAAAAACAAGAATAGTAGTTGTGGAATCCACTGAGGGACTTAAGTTACAGAATGAGATTTGGAGAAGAAAAACAAGAATGGGAGTTGGGGAATCCACTGAGGGACTTAAGTTACAGAATGTAAATTCAAAATCTCTTAAGAGCATACCCTGTTTCCACAGCTTAAGAGGCTTATCTCGGGCATTTTACATTTTTTCTCATCAGTGAACTAAACCTCCCATTAAAAACATTAAACTCTAATACATCAAAAATAACCTCAAACTAGCAATCTAAGAGCTGCTTCTGAACATGGGGTCAGAAGGAACCAACACAATAACCATTATGGAAAGAGAAGCACTTGCAAGAAAAAGAAACAGGATGGAAAAGAAAAAGAAAAGAAACATAAAATTGCAAACAAAACAATTCAAAGTTCACTGGGAAAATTCACCTCCAAGGAAATTCATATGAAATACAATCTTCTGAAAAACATTTTAAAATAAGGACATGGCAGACTTTGTTGGTTGCTGTCCAAAGGGCGTCACCCCTTCCTTCATGCTCCACTGGGCACTGGGTGCCCAGCCTTGGCACATGGCTTAACGCTGGATTACCTAACCCATTCCTGCTTGCCAATCATTGGTCCAGGAGTATGTCTGTTGGTGGGGGGGAAGGGGGTGTCCATGACTCAGCTCTCTGATCAAAGAGATATGAGGGAGGATTTACTGGAGCCTAATTGGAGGTTTTCCTCTCTGGTTGCAGAGACAAACTCCTTTTAGACAGTATCCTTACCGCTTTGAACCCAACTCTCATACGAGGACAGGGGAAGAACTGAGACAAGCATTTTATAACCCATAAGAGGAAAAATCACCAACACTGTCAAGTAGAGAGAGAAAGGACAAGAGGAGGCTGGGCACCTGATGGCCTCAGGGAATCTCAAAATCTGGTCTGCTTCCCTCCAGACTTCTCAGTAATGAACAAGAAAAGTCTTATGATTTTACCACTATTGGTCAGGTTCTCTTGTTTGTAAACAAAACTGAGCTTATACAGTATATGTTTGAAATCTTCTAAAATCTTCAGAAATATGAAAAAATAATATTCATAAAGCTAAACTAATGAGTTATGTAACAAAATGGTGAATATGAATCAGATACAGCTATATATTAAACAGAATCACACAGACATCTGAAAATGAAAATGTAATCACTAACAAAGTAGACTGGATAAATAACAAACCAGAGAGAAAGTTAGTGAATTAAAAAGAAGATATGGTGAAACTGATCCAAGAAATAACATAGAAAGATCAATCCATGGGAAATAAGAGAATTTAAAAGACAGTAAATTAAGTAGCTAACAAGAATTCCAAAAACTAAGGCAGAAAAAAATATTGGTAAGGTATTTCCTGAAGAGGAAATGGTTGACAAATTTACTGAATTAACAGAAAATTTTGAGAACTGAAAATACTTTCACCCCTAGGCAGAGGATGGGGAAAATGCAAAATATCATAGATAAAAGAAAATATTAGGGCTGACGGCGATGGCTCATGCCTGTAATCCCAGCACTTTGGGAGGCCGAGGTGGGCAGATCACAAGGTCAGGAGTTCAAGACCAGCCTGGCCAATATGGTGAAACCCCGTCACTATGAAAAACACAAAACAATTAGCCAGGGATGGTGGTGCATGCCTGTAATCCCAGTTACTCAGGAGGCTGAGGCAGGAAAACTGCTTGAACCCGGGAGGCAGAGGTTGCAGCGAGCCGAGATTGCGCCACTGCACTCCAGCCTGGACGACAGAGCAACACTGTGTGAAAGGAAGGAAGGAAGGAAGGAAGGAAGGAAGGAAGGAAGGAAGGAAGGAAGGAAGGAAGGAAGGAAGGAAGGAAGGAAGGAAGGAAGGGAGGGAGGGAGGGAGGGAGGAAGGGAAATACTAAATATGATTGGCGAGAAGAAAGAAGGAAAAATGACAAACGCCAAAAGACAAAGATTAATTGGTGCAAATTGTGTAGGGGAAATAACTATTAACCTAAAATTGTATTAGTAAGTTAAATTCTCACCCAACAGTAAGGGCAAACAGAAAGTCTTTTCAGAAACATATAAACATAAAGTCTTTTCACTAAAATATCTACTAAACAAGAAGAAAAGTAAACCAAGAGGAAAGGTTGAGATGTAAGAAGCAATGAGATGAAGGCAGGCATGAGTAGGTGAATTGGAAGGTGATGGGTGGATTGATGAAAGAGGAGGGTAGCTGTGGTTTTCACAATGGTAATTTCTAGCTTCTTTGCAGTACCTGTTCTTGTTTTTATTTATTAAACAGTTAGTTTTACATTTTAATAATAATATATGTTTGCTGTGATGAGCTCAAAAACTAAAAAGTGAATAAACAAGACTAACATTCTTTGAATTTCTCTACCGTAAATAGTGACTGTTAGCATTCTGTTTTTCATCCTTCCTAACTTAGGTCTCTATAGATTACAATATGCATAATGATTTTAGGATTGGAAGGTGTCCCTAAATGTTCACACTATGCATATTGTTTTGCTACTTTATAAAAAATCTAACAATATGTCAAAGATACACTTACAAGCCAATAATTTAGACCTATCTTATTACTTTTAATTCATACTTTTAATCATGCATAGAGCAGATACCACCCAACTTGTTCTGCAAAGGGCCAGATAGTAAATATTTTTGGCTTTGAGAGAGACAAGATCTCTCCTGCAACTTCTTAATGCTGGTGTTGCATGAAAGGAGCCACAGAAAACATGTCTCCTTCCATTCAGCTCTGTTCTTCTCTCTGTCACACTGCTCCTCATAACACAGGCATGGCAACGCATGCAGCTATGGGGAAGCTGACTTGAGGAAACATTTAGTTTGGGTGCCACAGATTATTTTTACGTGATTTACAAGTCACCTGCATGTATCACTGAGTTACTGTTATACAACTCTCCCCAACATGCATATACAAACACATACTTCATATTGTGGAAATCGTTCCCAGGAATTCTCCTCCCATCCACTTAGTGAACTCATCAGTGCTGTGACAGGAAGGCACATAGCCAGAGGTCTCATAGTAATATGAATATGCCTTACAGAAGCATGTGTATAGAGGGAAAAACAAAGTTCGAGAGCCAGAACTTAGCCTGAAGAAAATTCCTTCGACTACTTCAAATACCAGATGCACAAAACTGTGCAGAGATGTAGTTTTCATTGACCCTCTCGTCAAACCAGTTCCCTCCTATCAGGAATATACTCTTTAACACAGCATGTATAATTTAAAATGAACTGTATTTTTATTATCTTTTTGAGAGAAATGAAATACTTAATAAAGCTCAAATATTCCACTGTAAATGAAATTTTAGAATATTCCAGTTAAAGCAACACAGCTATTATAAATTCTTAATTTGTTTGTGTAGAAAGGCTAACTTTTTAGTCATTGTTAAATGCATCTTTTTCAGAAAACTAAAATTTCAGGAAAAAATTTAACAGATATTAAATGTCATAAATATGAATAATGAAATTAAATTAAAAGAAATTATTCTGACATTTAGAAATAAACTATACCAAATTTGTTTTCAGATCACACTAAAAGCTGAATTTATTCAGATAAAAATATTTTTCAAATAGTTAATAGGCACTTTAGTTATTTGGTAATCCAATTAAAGAATAAGACTATATATAGACATGCTGAAAAGAACCTTAAATTTCTTGCTGATTTTACACAACACGTTAATATCAACAAATATTATGAAAAATATTAAACACGCTCTCTTGTCAACCACACACTGTTAATGAGTCTCATAAGTTCAGAGTATTTAGGGCTAGTCACCCCTCAGGAAACCTTGACATTCCCTAAAATCTAACAGCTCATACATGAGAGAAACTTTATGATAGAGGTTTGCCCAAATTTGAAAGCAATCTCATAAATTCATATACATTATCAATGATCAGTTGTAAAGCTAAAAGGTATTTTCCTAAACTGGTAATCATCAAATGCACACGCGTACATTTCAATCAAACCACACTACAGGAAAGACTGAATTCTCATTCTATTTTTTCTACAGAAAATATAAAAACATTTTGCATATGAGGAGATAATCAAAGACTATCACTCCAAAAATATTGGGAAAAAGCATAACTGTGTTGCTAGGTAGTTAATAAGAATATTATTTTATTTTCTGAATTATGTGACATTTTGACACTGTGGTACTTAGAGCATTTTAAAATTTATATTTTGGTGTGACTTGTTCTCATTCTAAATAAATATTCACATTTCTACCTATTTCATTTTCATAATTCTTACCATTTTTCTTAAAGATGGTCCCAAATTGAGTATTTTTCCAGGTCCCACAAAACCTGGATCTTTCCCTGGTTATAACTATTTCCTAGGAAAAATTATTGCAGGTATTGAAACAAGATTTTTATATCAGGACTTTTGATGACACGTCAGAAAAATGATCATGTGTAACATAATCCAAAGTGGTTTCTCATCAGGAGAATTCACAAACACAAAAATATCTTTGAGATTCCTAGCTATTTTCTTATTTTTTAACATCAGGGTATCCTTATATTGTGACTAACCAGAAATAAATGATATAACACATTAAAGAGGAGTAGAGAAAACTGCTTTTAATGTTGAGTTCATGTTTTATTGTGCTATATCCACAATTAGTCTCAAATTTACAATAAAATATAAATTTGATGAAGATCAGTATATTTACAAAAGGATATCTCGATTTGATAAATGCTAGAGCTATATCACACCAAATTGCTGATTAGCAGCAGCAGAGCCTACTACAAGTAGCACAGGCTGTGGAATCAGACTGTCTGTTCTTGAATGAATCCAGACCTTGTGCATGCTGGCTCACTGACCTACAGCAAGTTATTTAACCTGACTGTATTTCATTGCTCAACTATAAAACAGTTAAAACAACAGCACTGGCACCATGAGATTGGTGTGGAGACTAAATTAGACAATCCATGCATATTGCTTAAAAAAGAATATGTAGCTTGGTACAGTGGCTCACGCCTGTAATCCAGCACTTTGGGAGGCCAAGGCAGGAGGATCACTTGAGATCAGGAGTTGGAGACTTTCTGGGCAACACAGCAAAAGACCCTGTCTCTAAAAATATTTTTAAAATATTAAAAATTGTTGAAAAAAGAATATGATACATACTACATCCTTAACAAATGTTAGTTATGTTATTATTTTTGTTACTGTTGATAGTCATAATCCTCTATCATTTGGTCTTCAATTATCTAAAGTATTTGAAGAAAAAAGGCAAGCACAGAATTCATTATCTGAAAGAGAAACAAACACAGGAAGTCTGTTTTAAGCATAGTAGATCTGATTCAATGTTTCCTATTCTATTATTATTATTATTTTACTTTAGGATTACAGGTTCTTGATGACAAATAGTAGAAGTCTCTTTAAACCTTGTAGTTATCTCTTCCTAGTTCAAGAAAAAAAAAAGTATGACATTCCAAACAAAGAATACATCCACATTAAGAAAACTGGAAATTGTCTAACTGAAAACAGCATGGTAATGAACTTATCCCAGAAAATCTGTGAGTCTGATATGACTTCCTGAGGTTGAAGCTTGACTACACATTTTAATTTCAGAAGGAGAGATGACTCAGCATGTATGTAAACAAACATTGTGGTTTTTTTGCTCTGAACATTAAACAGTGTAAACATACTAATGGTGATGTTTTCATCTCAGCAAAATTGGGTGGCCAAGTCAAGCATTACCAAAATTGCTTACTGAAAGTATTTGTGAAGAAATCTACTGAAGTCAACTCCTAAGGGAGGAGAATACTATTAATATATCATGGTGGTCTAAGTATGCAAAATAATGCCAAATTCATTGGAAACATCCTTTAATTACTAACAAATATCATTGTAATCCGATGAAATTTCTTAATTTTAACAGAAGAATGCTTCTTAAATGTGACTATTTTAAATCCTCTTACCATGCTTACAAATTTATGAAAATAATACTGCACAAAGCATATAAATAGAAATATGTCATATTCAAAATCCTTAACAAGAATATGACAACTAACTTCTCCAAACAAGAAGTTTAAATTTTTAATTTTATGAATCCTAGATGTCAGGCTTCTTTTTAAATACTTCACAGCAAATGTAATTTTAAAAAATCCATGGTTTTCTTTGGTAACAGTTAACACAGGTAAGCAATGTCAGGTTTTCTTAGTATTTTTCAACTTTGATTTATTCCTTACATTACTAGGTAATTTTTTCTATTGTTATTAGGGATAAATTATGTTGTAAAAATCAAGTCATACAAATGCTTTCTTTCTATGCTTTCATCCCCCCCAAGTCTTAAGTCATTAGCAACAGAGCTCATTCTACAATCATCTGATTTTTTTTCCAAAACAAATATAAATTGAAATTCAATGTAAAATCCTCACTCAGGCCAAAGAAACAATGTTTTAAGAGTGCATGGCATCATATTCTAGTGATGGGGCTAGAAAATGTAGATTGCCTCTGTAATAACGAGGGAGGATTGTACAAGGCAGGTGCTCATATGTTGGTCTGTTATGAAAACAGTCTACCTAACAATAAAACATTCAAATCTCCAGGAAAAACAAAGCCAGGGATTTCGATTTAGAAACTGTTGTTCAAAAATATTTGAGGTCAGCGTTTATTAAAATTCAAATGGCTTCCCTTTAGTTGACAGTAAAGCAAATATGAAACATTTGCTACCTTATACATCTCTGTCTGATACGGATCATTCAAAAAGAATACTGGGGCAAATTAACCATTTGGCCAGCTTCTGACATACAGAATATTGCACTCAGGATTCATTTGTTCTACCAGGACTGGCTACTAACCCATAAACGTGTTTTTGAAATAATCAAACAGTTGCTAAGCTCACAACATTGGCAGAGTGGAAAATGTGCTGAGCGTAAAGCATTCTAGAATAACATTTAGTGCACAGTAGGTGAAAACTTAGCAGATTCTGCAGGGTTCTAGCAACGTCGTTAAACTTTGGTGTATATGGGAGATCTGCTAGATGGGAGAAAGGCAACAGAGAAGCGACATTTAAAACAGCCCTTCTGTGACAACATACTGATGGTTGTTCCACTCATTTAACTCATAATGACAATATCTGTATTAACCAAGTCAAAGCGTGGTTTATTTATATCACTGACTTTGTATAATTCAATGCAAAAAAGTAAAATTCATTTTTCAATCATATCAAGGTTTATGCTTCTCTTACTGCAGTAAATCAGATGACTAAAAAAGAGACTAGCTGCAGGAAAGCTAGGCAAACAGAACACGTTTGCAAATTGCATTGCAATTTCCTCTTCAAACATCCCTGCCTCAGAACTACACTGCTCAATAAACTCCTCCGCAGTGGCTCACCGTAAACATTCCTTTTCACAAAAGTCCTTCCTGATCCTCAGACTTAAGAGCAGCAATATGTTTTCAGGATACTTTCACTGTAGAAGCACTTTTCATGAATTTAACTGAAGAATTATTTAATTATATATTTAATACATTCCTCATGCCTAGTCGGGAGACCCCTTGAAGGCAGGAACTGTGTCTCTCTTTTTCATTGTACAAAAGCTCTGAACAGAGGATATTCCTTGCACAGGTAGGTTGGCTTCCTTGTAGGGCTGGATGACTACTAAAAGTGAAATGTGTGAAACAGAAAAGTATGGAAGTTAACATAATAGAAGCCCAGCTATATTCCTGCCCTCAAGATTAAGCAGATATTAAGTGTGCCAAATTTATTTTAAACGTTTTAAAGAAAAAATATTTCAGAAACAACTCAAGTTTTATCCCATTTTTCTTCCTCCTTCCCAAGAGTAACTGCTATGTTCACCTGGTGGTTATCGATCCCATGTTTTAGAGTAAATGATTTCCAGCATTTAATCAACGCTTATATATTCATTAGGCATACATACTACTGTTTTGTTTTTCTGAAACCTCCACATAAACTTTTGTACAGATGGTTTACTACATATATTCATTTGCAGTGATTATTACCATTTTGAAATTTACCAGTGTTGGATACCTACAGATCCATTCCATTGTTTTGTGTGCTAGTGTTATTGGTTCTTCAAGATCATATTGTACTCACCAATTTGCATGTTATTTTATTTTTAACAACTTTATTCCAGTACAAAAGAACACATTTAAGGTGTACAATTTGATAATTTGTGGAATATGAGAAATCAGAAAAACCGCAAACAAGATAATGGACATTACCCTCAAAGGTTTCCTTGTGCTCCTTTATGACTTCCTCCCTCCCTCCCTCTCTCCATCACATCCCTTCTTCACAGGAAATCACTGATGCATTTTCTGTCAAAAGTTACTTTACATTTTCCAGAGTTTTATATGAATGGAATCCTATAGTATACATGTGCATTCTTTTCATCTGCCTTCTTTCACTCTGCATAATCATCTTGAGGTCATGCAGGTCATGAGTGTGTATCAGTAATTCATTCTTTACATTGCTGAGTAGCATTTGTGACATGCATTATATATTCATTTGTTGATGAACATTAGAATTGTTTCCACTTTTTGGCTATTATAAATAAAGCAGCTATAAACATTCATCTGCAACTCTTTGTACAGACATATGGTAGGTGTATATTTAACTTTTTATGAAAGTGGAAAACTGGTTTTCAAAGTATTTTTACCATTATATTTTCCCACTAGTGTGGGAAAGGGGAGTAGGAGAGAAACAATTCTCCACATTCTCACAAAAGCTTGGAGTTGAATCGATTTAATTTTAATTGTGTGAATAGTGTGTATCACATTAAGGTTCTAATTTACATACCCTTAGTGACCAATGATGCTGAAATTATTCTCATGTGCTTATTTGCCATACTTATATCTTCGTTGATAAATGCTGTTTAAATTATTTGTCCAAATGTTACATTGTTTTGTTTTCTTATTGATTTTAAGAGTTCCTTATACATTCTGGACATAAGTCTTTATCAGATATATACTTTACAAAGATGTTCTTCCCGTCTATGGCTGATCTTTTCCTTCTCATAGCCACGTCCTTCAAAAAAATGAAAGATTTTACTTCTGATGAGGCTCAATTTATTGATTTGTTTCATGGACTATGCTTTTGCAGGGTATCTAAAGTCACAAACATTTTCTCCTATGTCTCCTTCTAGAAGTTTTAGAGTTTTCGATTTTATAGTCAGAATCCATTCCATTTTTATTTAATTTTGTTATATGATGTAAGTTATGGATTGAAGATCATTTTTTTGGCATATGGATATACAACTGTTCCAGCACCATTTGTGGCAAAGACTATGTATGCATCCTGCGAAGAACTGCCTTTGCACCTTTCTCAAAGATTAGTTATCCATATGCATGCTGGTCTATTCCTGGACTTTCTATTTTCTTATGGTCTATTTGTCTAGCTTGATGTCAACACCACATTGGCAAAATTACTGTACCTTTATAGTAAGTCTTGAATCACATACTGTTAGTCCTCCAACATACTTACACCTTTCCGAAGTTATTTTTGCTTTCCTGGATCCTTGGAATTTCCATGTAAATTACAGAATGAGCTTGTCAATTTTTGTCAAAACTCTTACTGGAATTTTGATTGAGATTACATATAATCAATTTGAAGTAGGGTGAACAGATACAGCATATAAAACCATAGGACGGATATACTTATGCTAAAAATTAGTTTTTAACATAAAATTTAAAAATTACTGGCTGTCCTATATTTTATCTGACAGCCTTAATTCTAGGAGAATTAACACCTTAATAATATTGAGTTTTTATATGTATAAACAAAGTTTATTTCTGTTTACTTAGATCTTTGCTTTTGTTCAGCAATATTGTACAATTTTTGGTGTATAGATTATGCACTTCTTTTGTTACATTTACCTCTAAGTAAATCGTGTGTTTTGATGCTATTATAAATAATAATAATTTTTAAATATCAATTTTTGATTTCTTCTGTATACTACAACTTCGCAAAAGTCAATTATTCTAGCAATTTTTCCTTGATCTCACCAGATTTTTTTCATAGACAACCACATTTTCTCCAAATTAGTATGCTTTCCAATCTACATATGTTCTTCCTCCCTAAGTATACCGGCTAGGTCCTCCAGAACAATATTGAATAAAAGCAATGAGAGTGGACATCCCCATTTTGTCCCTGATCTAAATGAAAATATACTCATCTGTCTCTTAATATTAAGTTTATATTTGCTGAAGGATTTATGTAGATGTTCTTTACTGGGTGAAGAAGTTCCCTCTGTTTCTAATTGGCTGAGAATTTTATAATGAATGAATGTGAGTTTTCAAATGCTTTTTGCTGTTCCATTAAGGTGATCACGTAGTTTCACTTTAATCATTTTTAATATAATGATTACATTAATTGGTTTCTAAATAGCAAAGCACCTTTGCTATTTAGAAACCAATTAATGCTGTTCCATTAAGGTGATCACGTAGTTTCACTTTAATCATTTTTAATATAATGATTACATTAATTGGTTTCTAAATAGCAAAGCACCTTTGCATTCCTGAAATAAATCTCACTTAGTCATGATATAGTCACATTTTTATATATTGTTGGATTCAATCTGGTACACTTGGTTTAGCATTTTGCATGTATGTTCATGAAGAATACTGCTATGTTTTGTGTTTCCTTTTGGTATTTTCACCCTAAAATTTGGTATCAGGTTAACGCTGGCCATATGGAACGAGATAAAAATTACTAACTTCTCTTCAATTCTGTAAGATAATGGTATAGAACTAGTATCATTTCATCTTTACATGCTTGGGTAATGTCAATGATAAAGCCACATCACATAAAGTTTTCTTTGTAGGAAGATTTCTAACTATAAATTAGTTTTTTAAGAGATAGAGAGTTATTCACTTATTGATTCTTCTTAAGTAAGCTTTGGTAGTTGGTGACCTCGAAAGAATTTTCCCATTCCACCTAAGTTGTCCAACTTACTGGCACATAGTTTTTCAAAATATTCTATTATCCTTTTCATACCTGAAGACCTATTCATGATGAAACCACTCTCATGCCTACTGCTGCTAATTTGAATCTTTCTATTTTTCACTCCCTCCGCCAAGGCTGGCTAGAGACTTACTAAATTTATAAAATTTAATAAAATAACCTGCCTTTTTTTCACTGATTTTCTCTGCTGTTTTTCTTTTCTACCTGATTTCCACTTTGATCATTTTTGCACTTCTTTTATTTACATTTAGTTTAATTTGCCTTTTTCTAGATTATTTAGGTGAAACTGAATCAATTAATTTGAGATATTTCTTTTTCCTTGCATGTATTGGGTGCTGAGTTGTCCTTCTAAGTACAATTTTAGAGGCATCCCAGAAATGTGCATATCTTGTGTTTTAATTTTCATTCAACTTAAAACATTTTATAATTTCCTTTTAGAGTTGTTCTTTGGCACATGGATATTTACAAATATATTATTTGGTACCCAAATATTGGGGGGATTTCCCAGATTTGTTATTGATTTCTAATTTACTTCCACTATTGTCTGAGAACATACTTAATAATCAACTTACCAGTTTATACCTTAAATTATTTTTATTTTATTGAAATTTGTTTTATTTACTACAATATGGTCTATCTTGGAAAATGAACTGTTTGCATTTGGAAAAATGTATATATTCTGCAGTTATTGAGTGAAGTGTCCTATAAGCACTGATTAGGTCCAGTTGGCTGATGGCATTGTTCAAGTCTTCTATGTTCTCGCTGATTTTCTGTCTACTTGCTCCATCCAATGAAGCACTAAGATTTCTGATTATAATGTAAATTTTTCTGTTTCTCCTTGCAGTTCCATCAGTTTATGTGCCACATATTCGAATGCTTTTTTATTAGGTGCCTATGTAAAATGTTCTTCTGATCCCTATATCATTATGAAATGAACTTCTTTATCCCTAGTAATAATACTGGCTCTGAAATCTACTCTTTCTGATATTCATATGGTCATTCCAGTTTTCCTTTGGTGTTACCATGGTATATATTTTTTCCATTCTTTTACCTATTTCTATCTTTAAATTGTGTTTCTTATACAAAGTATACAGTTTGGTTTTGCCTTTATATACAATCTGATACTCTCTGCTCTTTAATTGGATTGTTTTGAACCAGTTATGTCCAGTGTAATCACTGACACGATTAAATTTAAGTCTATCATCTTGTTATTTGTTTTTTCTTCGGTCCATCTATTCTTTGTTCCCTTGAAAACTCTTTTTCTGCCTTCTTTTGAATTAAATACTTTTTAAATTGAATTTTATTTTCTTTGTTGGCTTATTAGCATTGTTTAGTTCATCATTTTAACAACTACTTTCAAATTTACGGTATGTTTTTAACCTTATCACACTACACTTTCGAGTGTTACTATACGACTTTGTAAGAAAGGAATCTTACAATAGGGCAATGACATTTCTATTCTTATAGACTTATTCAACTGGCACACATTTTGCTTTTATATATTTAATAAACTCTATACCACAATGTTGTTATTTTTGTTTAAACACTCAATATTGGCCAGGCACAGTGGCTCACACCTGTAATCCCAGCACTTTGGGAAGCCAAGGTGGAAGGATCACGATGTCAGGAGATAAAGACCATCCTGGCTAACAAGGTGAAACCCCATCTCTACCAAAATTACAAAAAATTAGCCAGGCATGCTGGCAGGCGCCTGTAGTCCCAGCTACTCAGGAGGCTGAGGCAAGAGAATGGCGTGAACATGGGAGGCGGAGCTTGCAGTGAGCCGAGATGGCGCCACTTCACTCCAGCCTGGGTGACAGAGCGAGACTCTGTCTCAAAACAAACAAACAAACAAAGAAATTCAATATTTTCAAGAGCCTTGATAAAAGTCTTACATATGTGTTTACTCTTATTTACTCTTACAGCTACCATTTTCTTTGCCCTTCGTTCACATATGTTGACGCATATTTCTACCCAATGTCATTTTTCTTCATGGTAAAATATATATTTGAATACTCTTTTTGCAATGGGCAAGGTGCTATTGATTTTTTTCACCTTTTGTATGTCTGGAAAAATGCCTTATGTTTCCTTCATTTTTAATTTTTTTTTTTTTTTTTTTTTTTGCTGAGTATAAACGTTTACATTGATTTGTTTTTCTTTCAGCATTTTAAAAATGCAATTCCACTGATTTCTCTCTTGTATTATTTTATTTTTATTTATTTATTGAGACAGAGTTTCACCTTGTCACCCAGGCTAGAGTGCAGTGGTGTGAACATAGCTCATTGCAGCCTTGAAATGGGATCCAGC
Organism: Mandrillus leucophaeus; assembly: GCF_000951045.1. NCBI lineage: Eukaryota > Metazoa > Chordata > Mammalia > Primates > Cercopithecidae > Mandrillus > Mandrillus leucophaeus. The sequence continues at coordinate 1,262,382 of NW_012109141.1, forward strand.
TATCCTCCTGCCTCAGCCTTCTGAGCAGCTCAGAGTACAGACAGGCATGTACCACCACACACAGCTAGTTTATTATTATTATTATTATCATTATTTGTAGAGATAGTGTCTTACTATGTTGCCCAAGCTGTTCACAAACTCCTGGCCTCAAGCCATCCTCCGACCACAGCCTCCCAAAGTGCTGTGATTGCAGACATAAGCCACCATGCCTGGCCTTATATTGCTTTAAATAAGAAATATACTGTTTCCACATCTTTTTTACACTGTACACAATGTATTTTTCCCCTCTGACAGCTTCTAAAGTATTCTGGTTATCCTTGGTCTTGAACTATAAGATTATAATATATCCTTTGGTGGAATTTTCTTTACGTTTCTTATACTCAGTTTGTTTCACTTCTTGGATTTCTGGTTTTATGGTCTTCATCAAATTCAGAAATTTCTGGCTATTATTTCTTCAATTTTTTTTATGCTAGTTGACATTGTCCCACAGCTCAATGAAGCTCTTTTCAAAGGTTTGGATTTTTTTCTGCTCCATCATGATGTTTTTATTGCTATGTCTTGAAGTTCACTAATTTATTTCTCCTATCATGGCGTAACTACCACTAGTCCCATCCAGTGTATTTTTCACACCAGACATGGTAGTTTCCATCTCTACGAATTAGTTTGAATCTTTTAAATTTCTTCTATAGCTCTATTTGACTTATTAAAACATCTAGAACACAGTCATAAAGCTACTTAACGTCTTTGTCTGCTAATTTTAACATTTGTGTCCATTCTAAAATTAGTTTTGATTGATTGATTTTTGTCCTCATTATGAGTCATACTTTCCTGCTTCTTTGCTTACCTGGTAATTTGTGATTGGATGCCAGATACTATGTATTCTGCTTGTTAGGTTCTGGTTATTTTGGTATTTCTATAAATATTCATAAGCTTTGTTCTGGGACACAGTTAAGTTACTTGAAACAGCTTCATCCTTTTGAGTCTTGCTACAATTTGTCAGGCGGGACAAAACTGGCAATCATTCTGGGGCTAATCATTCCCCAGTACTAAGGTAAGATTCTCATCCTATCTCCAGCACCTCACAATTCATGAGATTTTCCAGTCTTGCTGGTGTAAACATTTGTTATACCCAGCCAGGCGCGGTGGCTCATGCCTCTAATTCCAGCACTTTGGGAAGCTGAGGCGGGCGGATCACCTGAGGTCAGGAGTTTGAGACCAGCCTGACCAACATGGAGAAACCTCGTCGCTACTAAAAATACAAAATTAGCTGAGCGTGGTGACACATGCCTGTAGTCCCAGCTACTCAGGAGGCTGAGGGAGGAGAATGGTTTGAACCTGGGAGGTGGGGGTTGCAGTGAGCCGAGATCGTGCCATTGCACTCCAGCCTGGGTGACAATAGCAAAACTCCGTCTCAAAAAAAAAAAAAAAAAAAAATTGTTATACCCAAATGTATGTGAATACTCAGCATATTCCCCTCTAATCCTTTTGAGTGGCTCTTTCCCCAGCCTTAGGTCTCTTCCTCACATGTATGCACTGATCAGTACTCAGCTGATTCCAAAAGGAGGACTTGCTGAAGATCTCCAGAATTCTCTCTCTGTACAACTCTCTCCTCTTCAGTATTCTGTCCTGAAAGTCTAGACACTTCAGATTCTCTCAATTGCAACTCAGTTCCTCAACTCAGGGAATCCATCAGGATCTGACTGGAATGCATTTCCCCTGGTGTTCCCCGAAAACTCCCTCAGTCTAGTATGCTGGGGCAGTATTATGGCTCATCTTTCAAAGATCACTGTACAATGAAGCCTAGTGGCTATTGCCTTAAAAAACATTGTTTCATATATCTTCAGGCAGGGTTAAATCTGGCCTCATGCCATCTTCCCACCTCCCTTACTCCATAATTGACTTTCAATTTACAATCTTTCAACTTTAACATGATGCAAAAGTGATACACATTCAGAAGTGGTAATTTCCACTGAATAATGACACACAGACACACAGAAACACACACTGAGAATATGTTTTGTTTACACTATTACAAATTCCACTGCAATCAACATCACTATATATCTAGCTGGTTCCTGCCCCTAGTGTATTTCACTAGGAAGAGAATTTTAGGATCATGGGATTCATATATCTTCATCTGATTTCACTGCTGTCCCCCAAGTCAGGGTCCTCCAACTTTTCTTTGGTGGACTCTCTCTCAGGCTGTGGAACTTCCATGCCCAACATGACCTCACCCCTTAACCAATGCCAGTTGCAGAGTAAGAAAGCCCAGATCCCTGGCTCAAATCAGGACAACCTTGTGCGGTATGTATACACTATAGCTCCTCAAACTACTCTCCTAAGGGACATGGCCTGAGGTCACACGATTTTCACCTTATTTAGCTCTTACTTTATGTCTTTCAATACAAGTTGTATTGCCACCAACAATTTCAGGCAGTTGATCTTAAAATTTACCTACACTATCAGTCTTATGATACGTGTGATGCTCTAATTATCAGTTTGTTTAATATGTATTGGGGTTTTTATTTCCTATGACAGTTGCCTGTTCTGGGTATTCAGAGCTTTTGCCCATTTTTAAATTATGAGATTGCTTCTATTATTACTATGGAATTCTTCATATAAGATGAGTGAAAGTCCATTAGGAAATATGTTTTTCAACGATCTCTAACATATGAGGCTTTTTTCACTTAGTTTTTGGATTGTAAGTTTTGTCAATCCAAAGCTTTAATTTTGAAAATAATTGAATACACCATTTTCCCCTTTATAGTCTAAGTGTGTATGTTGTGTGTACGAAATCCTTCTTTAATTCAGGATCTTAAGGATTATCTTCTAAGTGTTCTCTAAAATGTTACACTTTTTAAATTGGGTCTCTAATTCATCTGTAATTAATTTTTAAAATATGTGGTATGAGGCACAGATCTAATGTTGTCTCTTTTTTTAAGGACAGTTGAAAGTTCCAGCATCATTTACTCAGTAACTTTTCTATCTTTTTTTTCCCATGCACGTGATGCACTCATTTATATGTGGGTTCATTTATCTGCTATTTTGTTCCTTTGGTGTATTTGACTTTCCCTGCATGAATATCCCTTTGTTTTAACTACTATGGCTTTAAAGCTCTACTAGACAAAGTTGGCTTTTTGAAGTATATTTTTAGAAAAGTATACTTTTAGAAAAGTATATTTTGACTATCTTTGAGAATTTTGACTAATATGTGAACTTCAGATTTGTCTTACCACAGTCTATGAAAAATCTGTTCCTCTTTTTACTGAAACACCATTGAATTTATGGATTCATCTTTGGGGAACTGACATCTTTACTATATTGATTTCTCTCATCCCGAACATTTTATAAATTGCTTATTTATTTAGCTCTTACTTTATGTCTTTCAATAAGGTTTCACAATTTTTTCATGAAGGTCTAATAAAACTTTTGCTAGCTCTATTCGGAGGTTTAGAGTCTTTGATTCTTTGTTTCAAGTACAGAGGGGTGCTGTTGTGTTTTATATGTTGGTGTAGTATCCAGAAACCTTTCTCTTTTATTACATTAGCTCTAACATCTTGTTTGTACTTTAAACAATTTTAAGAACACTGTTATCGTTTAATACTGGTAACAGTTTTGATTTTTTGCTTCTAATTCTTATAATTTTCTTTTCCATGTATCACTATCATGTCCAGAATATCAAGTACAGTGGTAAGTACAGTAAGTTGATAATGGGTATCATTTTCTCCTGATTTTAAAGAAAATACTCCTTGCCTTTATAACTGTATTTATTTGCTGTAAATGTTTAGTCAATTCCTTGTGATACTTATTGTTTTGGAGTTTTTAAAAAATCATGAATGGGTAAACTGAATTTTATCAAGTACTTTACATGGGCAGTTAACAAGACGATCATGTTATTTTAAACAATATTTTAATCTGATGAATTATGTTAAAAACCATTTCTAAAACCAAACCAACCTCATATTCCCGAGATAAATCCAGCTTGGTCATTATATCTTTCCATATTCTATACCTACAACTCTAGATGGTCTCTGGCTTATGATGGTTCAACGTATGATCTTTCAAGTTTAATATGGTGCAAAAGTGATACACATTCATTAGACACTATATCACAAATACCCATAGAACCATTCTGTTTTTCACTTTCGGTACAGTATTCAAAAATTACATGTGATATTCAACACTGTATTTTAAAAACAGGCTTTGTGTTAGATGGTTTTGCCTAATTGCAGGCTAACACGAGTGTTCTGAGCATGTTTAAGGTAAGCTACACTAAGATGTGATGTTCAGTAGGTTAGTTATTAAATACATCTTCAACGTGGTATTTTCAGCTTATGGTAGGGACACAGATCAGGGAGCATCTGTGTATCTATCTATATTTACAGGGTATTTTCAGTTGTAATTGTAATATGCATAGTGGTCATTATCTGACAGCTTAATTCCTGTGGAAGTCTTCTGTGTCACACCACTTCATAGCTGGAAAGTCTGTATTTTACCAGTGTTATGCTTAACATGTTTGCTTTCTTAAGCAATGTGATGTTTATCATGTAGGGAATATTTGTACTAGTAAATACTGTTGTTCCAACCAGATATTCTTTTTCCAATTTTGTGACTTCATGGAGCTTTTGCTTCTAACAGCTGATACCCACAACCCTTCTTTGGTGGACTCTCTCTCAGGCTATGGAGATTCCAAGCCCACACATGACCTCACCCCTTAACCAGTGCCAGCTGCAGGGTACGAAAGTCCAGCTCCCTGACTCAAATCAGGACAACCTTGAGGGGTATGTACATACTATAGCTCCTCAAGCTACTCTCCTAAGGGACATGGTCTGAGGTCACATGATCTTAACTATCCTACTTTTCCCATATCCTTACCAGTCATCCAAAGAACAACTGCTTAGTAAGTGACATGCAGGTGAAGTGCTCATCTCGGGTTATGTTTCTGTTAAGCCAACATCAAACAGTAGTCTTATAAATAAGAATGTACCTCCTGGAAACGCACATTTTAAGGCTTTTGACAAATTTCTTCCCATGAGAATTGATAAATTCACATTTCTATCTGCAATGTGAACTATTCTTTCTCTTTATCCTCCTTAACACTGGAGAATTGTGTGCACATGTATGTATGAGTACATATACATACACACTGTTATGGACTGAATGTTTGTGTCCCCCTAAAATTTATATGTTGAAATCCTAGCCCACAATGTGATGGTATTAGGAGTTGGGGCCTTTGGAAAACAATTAGATCATAAGGATAGAGCCCTCATGAATGGGATTAGCACCCTCATAAGAAACACCAGAGAGATGATCTCTCTGCTCCCTGTTGCGTGGGGACACAAAGAGAATATGACCGTATATAAACCAGAAAGAGTGCCTTCACCAGATACAGGATTTGCTGGTGCCTTCATCTTGGCCTTAGTAGCCTCCATAACTGTGAGAAATAAATGTCTGTTTAAGCTTCCCAGTCTATGGTATTCTATTATAGGAGCCCAAACTAAGACACATACATACATATTTAATTTTTCTTAACTGAAAAGTAAAAAAGATATTTCATTGTTATTTATATTTTCTATGTGTTCAATAGTGAGGTGGAACATAATTTATACATTGATAATTCCATATAGTGAAGCTTTCACCACATGTATGAATCCATTCCATACATCAGGTCACAGATCTGCTTCTAACAACCAAGGGGTGGCCAGGTGCAGCGACTCATGGCAATCCACCCGCCTTGGCCTCCCAACACTTTGGGAGTTGGGAGGCCAAGTGTTGGGAGGTCAAGAAAGTGTTGGGAGGCCAAGGCGGGTGGACTGCTTGAGCCCAGGAGTTTGAGACCAGCCTAGTCAACATGCCAAAACCCCGTCTCTACTAGAAATAGAAAAAAATTAGCCAGACGTGGTGGCACACACCTGTAATCCCAGCTACTGGGAAGGCTGAGGCACAAGAATCGCTGGAACCCAGGAGGTGGAGGTTGCATTGTGCCGAGATCATGCCCCTGCACTCCAGCCCGGGTAACAGAGGAAGACACAGTGTCAAAAATAAAATAAAATAACTAAGGGGCAAGGAGCTCACTATCTCTTGGTGTAGTTCAAGTTAGGGTGCAGATCTTACTGCTATTATTCTCTTCCTATGCGTAGGAAATTTTATGCATAATTAGCCCTTGATTTGCATTCTGAAAGTAAAAGAAAATTAGCCTAATCTGTCTTTAACAAAATGACTCTTCAGGTATGTGGAGAAACTTAGACCTGTTTCTGCAATCTCTCTGTTCCATTCCCTCAAGCCTTTTCTTCTCTAGACCTAAATTCTTCTGTTGTTCTTCACAAGATATGGTTAGGAAGTCAATCAGTATCTCTTCACTAGTCCTGGTCAGTATGGTTCTAAATAGGATGCTGTTTCAAGAAGTCAAAGTAAGAATGACAAAGAAACTTTCCCTCGGTATCAGAAAAAATGTGACTTTAAAGAAAATTTTTAAATGTTTTTGAAATATCCTACTTAAAAATTCTCAGATTTTTCTAAACTGAGTTTTTTGTGTCCTAAGACATTACTCCAAATGTCCTAAAATTACAGATACAGTTTTCATTCCCATTTTTCTGACATGATATTACCCCAATTTTATTAAAGAATGCTGAAGAAAGACATTCAGTTCAAATACATAATTCTATTTAGCAATAGTGTCCAAACAGTCTTATTGCAGGAAAAATCTCATATTAAGTATCATAAAATTAATAGGCCACAGAGAATCTTTGGGTAATCTATAATAAAATAAATTTAGTTCTGTGCATTACATATTCATAAAAATATCCATGAGATTTATTTTTATGTTCAATGGTATAATATCCATAGAGCACCAGACTAAATATTTATTCACATTTCTCTGTTTATATCCTTAATACTTATAGCTTTGTTTTTCTCATTATCATAATACAGTGTTAGAAAACATTTTAGATCCAGAAGAGCCAACTCATTATTGAAGGAGAAGAATGAAGTCAGAGAATTGACACCACCCAACTTCAAGACTTACTGTGAACTACAGTAATGAAGACAGTGTGGTATTAGTAAAAGAAGAGACAAATAGATGAATGGAACAGAACAGAGATCCCAGAAATAGGCCCACATAAATACAGTGAACTGACCTCTCACAAAAGAGAGAAGGCAATAGAATGCAGCAAAGATACTCTTTTCAAAAAGTGGTGCTGGAAAAACTGGACATTCACATTTAAAAAGAGATCTAGATATAGACTTTACACCTTCATAAAAAACAAATCAAAATGGATCACAGATCTAAACATAAAATGCAAAACTATAAAACTTCTAAAAGATAACATAGGAGAATGCCTAGATGACCTTGAGTATGACAATGATATTTTAGATACATCAAAGGCATGATCCATGAAAGAAATAATTGATAAACTAGACTTATTAAAATTTAAAATGTCTATTCCAAGAAAGAGAATGAGAAGATAATACACACACTGAGAGAAAATATATGCAAAAGATACATCTGATAAAGAACTGTTATCCAAAATACACAAAGAATTATTAAAACTCAACAAGAAAATGAATAACCTAATTTAAAAATTGGCCAAAGACCTTAAAAGATATCTCACCAAATTAGATATACAGATGACAAATAAGCCTATGAAAAGATGCTCCACATCGTATGTCATCAGGGAATTGCAAATTAAAGCAACAAGAGGTCACTACATATTTATTAGAATGGCCAAAACCCAAAACACTGACAGCACCAAATGCTGGCGAGGATGTAGAGCAACAAGAACTCTCATTCATTGCTGGTGGAAATGCAAAATCGTACAGCTACTTTGGAAGACAATTTGGTAGTTTCTTACAACAATAAACATCCTCTTACCACACAATCCAGCCATCATGCTCTTTGATGTTTACTCAAATGAAATGAAATCATATGTTCACACAAAAACCTGCATATGAATGTTTATAGCAGCTTTATTTGTAATTGTCAAAGCTTGGATGTAACTAAGATGTCCTTCGTTATGTGAGTGGATAAACTGGTATACCCAGACAATGGAATATTATTCAGCACTGAAAAGAAATGTGCCATTAAGCCATGAAAAGACATAGAGGAAACTTAAATGCATATTACTAAGAAGCCAATACGAAAGGGCTACATACTGTATGATTCTAACTATTAGTTCTGAAGTTTAACTGTATGACATGCCATATGATTCTAACTATATGGTAAACAGAGTAAAAAGATAGTGGTCAGTGCTTGAGGTTAAGGGGGTGGGAGGTATGAACAGGTGGAGCACAAAGGATTTTTAAAGGATTTTTAAGGCAGTGAAACTATTCTGTATGATATCAATGGTAGACATGTTAGTATACATTTCTCCAAATACACAGAATACACACCATCAAGAGTGAACCCTAATGTAAACTATGTATCTTGGATAATAATAAGGTGTTAGCATAGGTTCCTCAGTTGTAACAAACATACCACTATAGTACTGGGTCTCATTGGGGAGGCTGTGCACGTGTGGGGATGAGATATTTGGTAACTCTCCATAATTTCTGCTCAATTTCTCTGTGCATCTAAAACTGCTCTAAAAAAAAAGTTTATAAATTTAAAACTATCTTACAGGACCTTGCAATGGAAGAGATCTAAGTTCCACTGGGTCCTCCTTTCAGTTCTATCACGACGAGAGTTTCCACTGTTGCATATTTTCCATCTGTGAGACTCTCTAAGGGGACAGCTAATATTTCTAAGGCGAAAACAGAAAATGTTTCAGTTGTTCACACACAAAAGACATGTGCATGTGTGTAGATAGTTTATTTTGTGAATATTTAATACTGTTTCAAACTGACCTATACATGAGGCCACATTGGCATAAACAGTGGAAGTTCTCTGCAGCTCTATGCAAGGTGGATATGTCCACCCTACTTTACAAACACTGAGAAGAGTGATTCTCATCACTGTCCTGGACTTATCTTTCCCAGTACCCTTCAGGAACAGGAATAATGGTCAACATTCTACAGAACATCACTTTGTTTATTTTCTGCAAGAAAAGCCCTGGAGAATAGCAGAGCACTGGAAGGTTTCTGCATAGGATACTACCTGTAGGTCAAAGATGTTTTCCATACAGCTAAGGGCAAATGACACAGAATGCAGCTTGGGCTCAGTGCTCTTTGAAGGAGTCTCAGAGAGAAATGGAAAAATGTGTGGCTTTGTAGCATCATTACTTAGCAGAAACATGTAAAGCAGTTGCGCAGAAAGTTCTCGCCTCTTTGAGGGAGTTTTAAAGAGAAATGGAAAAATGTGTGGCTTTGTAGCATCATTACTTAGCAGAAACATGTCAAGCAGTTGTGAAGAAAATTCTCGCCTTTCTTTTGCAGAAAGGTCTCACCTTTCTTTTGCAGATGCTCTCTGACAACCTGAGGTGCTCAGGCTTTTCTTTCTCACAGGGTTGCCCTTTTCCTTCCACCGTCATTGCTGTCTGGTCATTCCTTGGGTGCACTAGTTGCCAGAGCTTTGTTTATATTCTTTTTTCCTTTTATAGTGCAATTTCCCAGTACTCTCGTACACACGAGATATATTTCTTCATGGTTTCTTCCTTTTCTCTTCATGGGGAACTTATATATAACATTTGGGCTTCCTACAGTCTTCTTTCTTCCCTTGATATCCTTCTTTCCCCCCCTATTTTCCCTACCTTCACTCTGAGCTCCACTGAGACAAACTACCTCCTGTAACTTTCTAAAATACTTAGTTCAAATTTCATTCAAACATTCATTAAGCACCTGCTAAGTTCCAGGCAGTGTCCTGAGTGTTGGGAATATAGGAATGCGTAGAGCCATTTGGGAATTCAAATAGCTCAAGGCCGATGTGATAACTGCCATCTAAAAAACACTTTGAAAGTTAGAGTAAATAAATGTTTGAAATTCATGAATGATTGTGAAAAGCTTCCCCAAGATAGAGCAATTAGGTCAGGTCTGGAAGAAGAAATAAAAGTTTTCCAGAGGATGGAAACAGATGTAGGCATTAAAGAGAAGAGTATCACATGGGGGAATAGATCTGTGTCATATGCTCCCAGAGGGATTCTGACAAGCACTGAGGTTGGCTGATGAAGAATACTGCCTAAGAGTTGGATTATAAAATGAAGGCAACTGGAAACCATCTAAAAAGTTTAAGCAAAACAGCACATGATTAGCTTAATGTTCTAGTATGATAATTGTCAACTGTACAGTATAGATTAAGTAGTAGGCGACATTAAGGAAAAAAACCCATTCAGAGATTCTTGTAATAGCTCATGTAAAGGAAAACGAAGGTCTAAATTAAGGTAGCGAGAGGTAAGACTAAGGAAGACACAGATGTGAGATATAATTTTAAGCACAGTGATATCAACAGGGGCTTGTATGCTGAATGGAATGGCGAGGAAGAACTCTAAGATAACTACCTGGTTTTTGCCCTGGGCTATTTGGGTTGGTAGTTCAGGCATCCACTAAGATAGAAATACAGAAGAAATATGACAATTGGGAGCATAATGAATTTAATTTTAGATGTACTGAATTTGGGATGCCTATGGGTGTTCACATCTAGGAAATATTTGGAAAGTGGTCTGAAGGCTCAGGAGAGAGTTCTGGGCTAGAAATAGAGATTTGTGAGTCACTGGCACATACAGTAAATATAGAAGATAAATCATGGGAATAGATTAAATTACCCCAGGAACATACGTAGAACAAGGATCACGGTGAAAAATGGGACCTGGGGGAAAGCATATATTTAGGAAATAGAATAAAGACCTACGAAAAAAGACAAGGAAAGTCAGAGCCAAGTGCAGAACCAGGTGAGAGTGGGATGGTCGACCACAAGTGCTTATGACAGTTGAAACTGGCTAACAGTGTGAAATCCATAAGAGAGTTTGAATGGACTAAAGAGAGAAAGCAAATCCTTGAATGTCACAATCATCTAATCATTAGGTTCCTTGATCAATATCAGCAATTATAGCCAGAAGGTAGTGCACCTTGGGGGAAACCCAATCTTTCAAAAAAAAATCTATATAAGAGAAAAAAAGAAGAAAGGACCTGAGAAAGCATATGAGGAAATATCAGAGGAATATTATTTTTCCTTCTTTTGTTGTTTCTGATAATGATGTAGATAATAATAATGATAATGATGATATACCTTTTAGAATGGAAGAAACTTTAGTATGCTTATGGGCTCAGGGTATAGATTTCACTTCAAGGAATAGATTAAATATATATAGAAAAAAGAGAGATAAACATGAAAGTGGGCTAGAGGCAGAAAGAAACAGGAAGAGAAACGCCCTTTTAATCTATCATTTCTGAGAATGAAGGAAATACAGTAAGACTGAATGTGTTATTGACAAAATTACAGATATGAAGGATCAAAACAGAGTGATATGAGGTCTAACAGACTCAATGTTCAATTACAAAATAGGCAGTAATGACGGATACTTACAAAGTTCCTACTATGTGCCAAGTGCTATTTTAACTGCTTTTAAGAAATATTAACTCATGTAATCTTCACAATTACTCTATAAGGTAGATGTCATTATTATTTTCCTTTCACAGATGAAGAAATAATAACAAAGAGAAGCTAAATCACCTAGGTTCATAAAATAGCCTGCAGAGCAAAGGCTTGAACACAGTCTGGATGGTGAGTGTCTTCTCGTAAGCTCTGTGCTCTACAGCTGCTCTAAGCAGGAAGGGATCGAGTGGCAATCAGTAGTGGGGTTTAGAAAAAAAAATCCTAGGAAATGACTGAGCACATAATAACAAAAAAGAATTTAAAGAGGTGAGGTGTGGTGGCTCATGCCTGTAATCCCAGCATTTTGGGAGGCTGAGGTGGTGGATCACTTGAGTTCAGGAGTTCAAGACCAGCCCGGCCAACATAGTGAAACCTCGTCTCTGCTAAAAATACAAAAATTAGCCAGGCGTGGTGGCGGTCGCCTATAATCCCAGCTATTTGGGAGGCTGAGGTGGGAGTTGCTTGAACCTGGGAGGCCGAGGTGGCAGTGAGCTGAGATGGAGCCATTGCACTCCAGCCTGGATGAAAGAGCAAGACTCCATCTCAAAAAAAAAAAAAAAAAAGTGAAAGAAAGGCAGCACTGGGGCTCAGATGCAACTGAAGACCACGTGTTAGCAATGATGCCAACCTGTATCACTGGATGATCGTTTTTTAGGAAGTGTTCATCCCATAGGTATAGGAAGAAGAAGGTAAAGGAAGTAATAGCAAGTATTGGAATTTTGCTGTAAAGGAGTGATGGGCACAAGAAAGATGCCGAGTCAGCAGTTCAGCCACACTGCAAGAGAGAGAGTCAAATAGAGAAAAAGGACAGCAGAGAAACCAAGAACAGGATGACATGGTGGGAGGAATTAACAGCCGAGAGGTAGGCTGGAAGGCAGGTTGCTTCTCTTGAGTGAAAAAAGCTGGAGCAATGGGAGTGAAGATAAACTAGATGAAATGGAAACAAAGAAGGCTGTGGTCAGATCAGAAATGTGAAGGTTAGAAAAATCTAGTGTTAAGAGTTACATATTAACTGAGGACTGTTCCATTATGTTCTACAACAGTATCCCAACTGTGTCCATAATTTTCTTCAACTGTAGCAATGTATCCCAGGCTCAGGAGAAGGTCAAGCAAAGGCTGTATTATCCTATGGTTGAGGAACATCAAAGTGAATTATGCTAAAAAAGCTGACGATGGAATTGAAGTGCGAATGAGTATTCATTAGAGTCATTCAACTATGATGTCCAGGCAGGATAAGGAAGAAAATGAATTTGAGATAGTTCTCACAGACAGAGATGGAGCTGGAATTAGAATGTTCCAGTAGGATTTTACACAAAAGTAAAAATATATATAAAATTCCATTTTGTCAAACCATTCCTGCATTTACTTCCTTTGCCCACAGATGGACGATAATCTCCTATATAGACAGAAAACTATGCATAGCTTGGCTTCTCCATACCCCACATAGTTCTGAGGATTGTTGGGTATTAAACAAATATTTGGTAGGCTGCATATATCACTGAATTTACCTCTGAGATGCTCCCTAGAAAAAAATTACTGAGGTGTCAGTTCTTCTTGCAAGTCAGAAAGAAGTTCCAGAAAGGACTTGACCAAGGCAGAAAAATTAGCCGGATACAGAGTCAGATCATATGCATATCATGTGGCAATCAATGATGATCTCCTAGGGGCCAGCAGAGCACTGGGCACTGTAGAAAATATGTTTTTGCTACATGGATTATAAACTTTTTTCACTGGATGCATACAAAAATTAATATAGCATTACATACCACAAGCTAGGTTTTTTACTTACAAAGGCAAGAGTTTGTGTGGGGTATGTGTGTGATGTTGTATTATGATGCTGAACATGGAGAAGATAAGAACAAATTAAACAAGTTAAAACAACAAAAAGAATCTCAGAATAATTTCACTATAGAAAATGAAGAAATTTTCCCACATGATCAGGTGTTCATCTGGCATCACTACAAAATGTAATTTATCAGCCAGGCATGGTGGCTCATGCCTGTAATCCCAGCACTTTGGGAAGCCAAGGCATGTGGATCACCTGAGGTCAGGAGTTCGAGATCAGCCTGGTCAACATGGTGAAACCCCATCTCTACTAAAACTAGGAAAAAAAAAAGTAGCTGGGCATGGTGGCGGCACCTGTAATCCCAGCTACTCGGGAGGTGGAGACAGGAGAATCCCCTGAACCTGGGAGGCAGAGGTTGCAGTGAGCCAAGATTGTGCCAATGCACTCCAGCCTGGGCAACAAGAGCAAAACTCCATCTCAAAACGAAAAAAAAAAAAGAAATAATTCAACTTTTCACACTCTTTCAAAGCAGTCAGAAAAGTGTGAGTGAGACTACATAAGAGGAAAACAGATAAATAATGGAATTTTTTAATCTAGAGGAGAAATATGGAAACCATCTCAAATAAGCATCCTTTGGGAGAAAAAAATTAAATGAAAGTAAAAAGACAAAGAAGTTGATTTCAGAAAAAATAATTTTTTTTTTCAAAAGAAACAACCAATAAAATAAAACAGCTTCCAAAAGAACAGATAAGGTGCAGACAGGACCAAAAAAAAAAAAAAAAAAAATTAAAAAGAGAACATATGTATTAACGTTCTCCTCATATGTAAGACACAGATTAGATTTCAGAAAGCAACACCCCCATTTCTCTCTCTCTCTTTCTCTTTCTCTCTCTAAGACTTTAAAAGAGACCAATATCCCCTCAGAACTGTTGGTCTTCTGGACTCAGAAAGATTAATGAAACTAAAAGTAAGATGAAAACCTGATGCCCTGAGCACCAGTCAGCAGCAAAGCTCTTTCTATGATTTGGATGTGAAGGGACTCCATATAAGAAATACATAACTGGAATATTTCCATAAACAAAGCAAAGTAAAGATGTGAAGGTTAAAGAATTAAACATGAATCTTATGACAGATTCTGCTGTTTTCCCCCCTCAGGGTTAGTCTTCATGAATGAGTCTATGTTACGGTTAACCAAGTCATTAGGAGTGATAACGCATTAATGTCAGGAGCATTCTATCATATTACTTGTCTTAATATGGTCTTCAAGGTCATGGTTTAAAATGCCACAGGATAACATTTATAAATACAGTCTTCACAACCCATTTTCCTATAAATGATCTTTTGATACAGCCTTTCCTAAATAATATTCTGACACAAATGAGAATGGTTAAATTACCCAATATGAAGTCATTAAAATTAGAATTTCACAGGGAAAATTCAAATTATCACATTTATTGATGGTAGAGATTTATAGTAATTTGCTTCTTATAAATAGCAAAACCTTGTTGTTTAACTTCCATCCAGTTTCTTAGCCTGGACATTTGAATTCATACACCAACATAAAGATATCTCCCAAGTCTCCTAAAGTATTATATAAAATACATTATAGGAGAAGATAGGAGGAGGAGAGAGAAAAACACCACCTCACTGCCATTCAGTCCTTGTGCTTAGAACAAAACAAAATGGTAAAACTGATTATTCAGTAAGGGCTGTTTTCATCTGAAAAGAAAACACAGTTAAAGCAGTTATTTTTCTATGTTAAAAGGTTTTGGTAATATCTCATTTTCCATTTGTTTTTCATATAAAACACAGAGCTTTTTCTCATCTGATAAGTTTTGGAAAAGCGAACTACTGGTATTGCAAGACAACAACGTTTATCGCAGCTCTAGTTATCCTGTAACATGAAAAAAAAGGAAAAGGGCCAATATTTCATATAAACAGGCCTTTGTCAGCCATAGAAAAGGTTGTGCCCTAACACAGCAAATCTGATGTTTTTTTTTAAATAAAGGCTGAAAGCATAAGTTTCAAAATATGAGTATATATATGTATGGAAATGTATAAAATTGAGAAAATGACAGATGAGAATAAAGGAAGGATATTTTGTCACCCCATCATTCCTTCAGCAAGCAAAGTTCTCCAAATCAATGCTTTATCATAATCATCTCCCCATCACTTAGAAAGTATCACAAGACTCCTGACTATCTGAAGATATTCTATAAGCTAAACTGCAAGAGATTTTCATCATATTGGAAGAAATAAGAACAATATCTGAAGAATTATTTAAAATATAACAATTGTTTCATTCCCTGAAAAGTATTACAAAAAACATAGAAACAAGAAAAAAGTCTTTCCACATATATGTTTGCAAAATATGGACCAGCAGAGCATGGTTAAGTATACATGTTTCAGCAAAGGTGCTAAAGAAAAAGCTCACCCACCTCCTCAGAGGAGCAGTCACAGCAGGCACGACAAAAGAAAATGGTTTTCCCTGGGATTTAAAGAAATGTTTTTATTCCCTTGAGGTTAAACTTAAAAGAAAAACTGAAACGCATGATCTGACAGATAATAACCCCTGGAAAAACTATATGAAACGTTAACCCCTCAGACATCCTAGTAACAATTACAGAAAACAAAGTGTCGTCATTAGTAAAATCATTGACTTTGATTGCTTATACCTAGAAGAGGGAGCTCCAAGCTTTGCTTTTTAACTAAATTTTTAGGCTGAACATTTTTGTGCTTTTCGAGATCAGTCATCTAATTCCCAGAGAGAAGTTAGAAGACACCTGTAGCTCAGTGCGATAGTAAACTTCATCAATTTGGTTTAAGTCTTCAATAGTCATTTGTTAGTTTCCACTCCTTCCTGATGCTCTTCGGAGTAAATTGGTGTCTCGGCGGCGGCGGGGGACGGGGGGAGCGGTGCGGGGGGAAGATCTGGAAAATGCCGCAGGAGAGCAACTATGATTCAGGCCATACGTCATTCTCTCCTTAATCAACAACAGTGCTGTCTAACATATATTTCACTTTCTTCTTTATCATATTAAGTATACTTTCCAACTTCTCATGTTTTTAGCTAAGTCTAGTCTGGGGAAAGTCTTAAACAGATCTTCCCAATAATGTATGTCTTCCCTTCTAAATGGCAATGGAGGCTAATGAATTTTTAAAGAAAAAAAAAAAAGGACAATAGTGGAGATAAATTAAAACATTTTATTAAGTATACAAAGGTAAGATTTAGAAAATTTATAAGCCAGTGGGTATTGTAATGAAGAAAACTGAGCAATTATTTCTTTTAAGATAAAAAATAAATAAATAATTTCTTCAGGCTAAAATTATAGACATCTATTTTATTATACAGAACTCTGGCCTTCTAATCATCTTTCCAAGCAGTGGCATGGACCCCGAAAACCACTTCTGGTGGACTGCCTTGGCCTGCTGGTGGCACGGCCTTAGATCAGTTTAGAAGAAAAGGATAATGGCCTTCTATTCAGGCATGTATTCTGCTCAGATTGCTCCATTTCAGGACAGAATGTCATTCCTCCCAGCTAACAGTTTAAAGTGTACAGCTAATAACACACAACTAGGACTATTTCACACCATTGCCCTTCAGTTATTCCCACTGAAAACATGTATTGAGCACTCAGTAAGTGCTAGGCACTTTACCCAGTTAGTCCTCCAAATGCCTTATGAGAGGAGTACTGTTACTAGTCTCAATTTATGATCCCTTCATTAATTTACCCGGATTGCCAAAGGCTAAAAGGTCTTACCTCCACTTGACTATATCTGTTATTCTCTGTACTTTCTATATGGCACTTATCCTATATTACTTGTTTCCCAGTATTTGGTGTGTCAATCTTAACTCTATGCCTACACCAAGAGGCTTCAAGGCTTGGAGAAAAATGTTCCATAAATACAAGAAACTCTAAACTTCCTCGAATGGATAGTGCTTCCCATCCTTCTTCCTCCTCAGTGATTATTCTAGCTTTTATTCTCAGTGTATTTTCTATACAATTATTTATTGCAAAAAAAAAATCCATATACTTTACCAGAAAACTTATTGTTTCCATTTTATAAGATACTATAGTTTAATTAATTTCTGGGATGGATTATCAGCTTCAAAGATATCATTTACTTACAAGAAATTTGAGACTGATAGGAACTCGAGATATTTTCATGATACTAGTACATATAGCAATGCTAAAATAAATGTAAATACACCTTTATCCAGAAAGCTCAACCAAAAGCTAAAGATTATTACAACAAATAACTGTTCTTAGAGTAATTTCGTGTTATGAAGTAATATTATAAAAGATGATGAACAAGATACTGAAGCTTTGTCCAAGTGAAATACTGTCTTACAAATGTAAGTGGCGTTCAGAGATACTAATGACTCTCAAAAATTAATACAACAATGAGGAACTTCAGAGTCTTTGTTCACTAAATCTGTGTGGGAAGATATCAGATATACTCAAGACCCGTACAACTCAGTAAACACATTTCCTCCATACCCCCAGGATCTTGGCAGTAAATGTGTGAATATATCCATCTTAGAATGGCCTGAAACAATCTTCCTGCCCTTCTTTCTGTAAAAAGTTCTCTGGCAAGTCTGTAAGCCTACTATAATGTGCTTTTAAGATATCACTTTATTTACTTTGAAGGGCATCCATCAATCATGAATCTAGGAATCAAAAGATAAATGATCTTAAATCAAGACTAAGAAATAAATTAAGACCACAGACCTGAGCTGGGACAGATTGTGAGCATATCATTTTTGTGTTTATTGAGTTTATTCCTTGAGAAATGGGCCCTGCAATGGCATTGTCAGGGAGTATAAGAGGAGAAAGATTAAGAGTTTCAGCTGGGTTTAGAGAGGAAACCCAGGCAATGCTGAAGAACTGCCCTTAGAAAAAATTGCTGTTCTTTGGCTGGACTTCCATTCCTAGCAGCTTCACCCTGAGTGACTTTTAAGCCATGATGTAGAGAGCAAAACTTGGCAAAGGACCTCATAAAATGAGGACCAGGGCATGGTAAATGATGGTTTTATGCACCTGTGTGTCAGTGACTAGAAGAGTGGACATCAGTGCCATGGAATGAAGGAGAAAAGAGGAAAAGAGAGAAAGAAGTGAGAAACAGAAAGAGGCCAGGAAAGGGATGAGGAAGGCAAGGAAGAAATGAAAAGAAAGAAAGTGTGCATGGGCAGCATTCAGCACAGTGGTTAAGGGCACATGCTTTGAAGCCAGAGGCTGGGCATGAATTTGCCTCTGCCTTAGGCATGTTACGTAACTTCCTGGTGCCTCAACTTCCTCATCTGTAAAATGGGGTTTAATAACTCAGCCCAAGGTTTCTTTCAGCTTTCCTCTTAAATTAATTCAAATATGGTACAATCACTTTGAAAAACAGTGTGATAAATGACTAAAAGTAGAACTACCATTCCATCTAGCCATCCCATTACTGGGTATCTACCCAGAGAAAAATAAGTCATTACATAAAAAAGACACATGCTCACGCATGTTTATAGCAGCAAGATTCACAATTGCAAAAATATGGAACCTACCTAAATGCCTATCAAACAATGAGTGGATAAAGAAACTGTTGTATATATACATCATGGAATACTACTCAGCCGTAAAATGGAATGAAACAATGGCCTCTGAAGCAACTCGGATAGAGTTGGAGGCCATTATTTTAAGTGAAGTAACTCAGCAATGGAAAACCAAATATCATATGTTCTCACTCATAATTGCAAGCTAAGCTAGGAGGATGCAAAGGCATAAGAATGAGAAGATGAACTCTGAGGACTCGGAAGGAAGGGTAAGGGATAGAAGACTACATATTCAGTACAGTGTACACTGCTCAGGTGATGTGTGTACCAACATCTCAGAAATCACCACTAAAGAACTTGTTCATGTAACAAAAACAACCTGTCTCCCAAAAACTGTCGAAATAAAATTTTAAACATTAAATTTAAAAAAATTCAAATCTTTCCAAAAGAGAAGAAGCTGAGGCCAGATGTAATGGATACCATGATGTGAATGGTTTAAAAATACAATTCAAACTTAAAACAGAATCATAACAGAAAAAGAAAAAGTGCTAAAAAAAAAAAAAAAAAAAAACCTAAAACACCTAAAAGAGGAAGGCTTTGTAGAAAAGAAAAACTATGAGCAAGGAAAATAGGGCATAAAACACTGGCATGCATTTAAAGAATAGGGAACTTGCCAGAGGCCGAGTGGAGAAATAAGCAGCAGCAAGCCAGACTCCAAATATCACACATCTGACCACAAGGCTGACGGAGCTCGCAGTAATAAATAAGAAGGGAGGGCAGAGTTTTAGGAGGTGACACTCTTGACAGAAAGTAATCAAAAGAATGCAAGACTCTTGACAGTTTGATAGTACTTGAAGATGTACTACACAAGGAGAAGCCAGTGATGTGCAGAGGCCTACGAGTGCCCAGCACCCGGTGCAGACAGCAGAGAGGAAGGAGGAGCACAGGATGCCACAAAGGCCAACAACCCCTTCAGGGGTTCCATTTCCCTCCATGGGTTGGTTTCAGACTAACATCGACACTTTTGTTCTTCACAGAGTATTAGGTCACAAATGCCCTTACATACACAATTTTCTGAGTCTTTTTTAGGCTCATCTACCAGGACCACTTGCCCTTCCCACTCCTTCTCCAAGCATGGTTGTGACTCAGAGTGACCAGCCTAAATGAGTGCCAAGAGAATACAATGCTGAGCTCACACGCGGGAAACAGCACCCAGGGATGAGCTAGCACTCTTGGAAGGCGGGCAGCACATGGAGACCGAAGGGACCCGCAATGCAGGCCGGAGGCAGGAGGAGAAAATTGCTCCTAAGGGATGTTGGCCATGTTGTCTGGGGGAAGGAGGGAGGGACTGGAGCAGAGGAAGCCAGCATGGAGTGCAGGCCAGGATAGACAAGGGCATATCCTGTGCAAATGCATTCATTACCAGGAATTTCAAAAGTAAAAATCTCATCACTGATAAACTTTCTAATGTAAAAAGCCATTTTATATTCCTGGTCAGCTCTGAGACAGAGTACCATATATTAAACCAATCTTATGTTTTCATTTTTACATATTATAATAACAATATTATAGGAATAAAAGCCAAATATATAACAATAGCCAAATTTTATTCCGGAAATATTATAAAGTAAACTCAGAAATAGGAAAACTACATCCACGATTGTCAGTACTACTTATTTAACATTGTCTTAGAAGTGTTATCCAATACAGTTAAAAAAGGCAAAGCAATTAGAGACAGGACAATTAGAAAAGAAAAGGCAGAATTATCCCTAATTGTAAATAAATGTGTGAATAACCAAGAAAAACAATTGAAAAACTACTGCAAACATTAAGAGATAAAAGTAATATAGAAAATGTAAACATTAACATACAGAAAAAATTTATACATATAGATGAAAATACATCTAAAAGATACACATTTTCAAATGTATATGTAATTAACCAAAAGACCTGACTTATAGCAGCAACCAAAAAATATAAACTATGTATATAGAAATGTGAAAGAAGATATTTGAACACCAGAGAAAGATCCAGACTCAGAAAGATAGGAAAAAGTATGCGTTCTCAAGTAGGAACACTTTTCCCCAAATTATTAATTCATATAAACCCCATAAAATACTATCAGCTTTTAAAAAATTGTTCTGGATATCTGTGTGAGACTGGTACATACATAGAGGCAGAAAAGAAACTGGTTTCAAGTGCATATGAAAATCTACTTGCGCTGGGCACGGTGGCTAGCGCCTGTAATCCCAGCACTTTGGGAGGCTGAGGCGGGTGGATCCCCTAAGGTCAGGAGTTCGAGAGCAGCCTGGCTAACATGGTGAAACCCCATCTCTACTAAAAATATAAAACTTTGCCGGACGTGGTGGTGTGTGCCTGCAATCCCAGCTACTCAGGAGGCTGAGGAAGGAGAATCTCTTGAACCCAGGAGGCAGAGACTGCAGTGAGCAAAAATCGTGCCATTGCACTCCAGCCTGGGCGACAAGAACAAGACTCCATCAAAAATAGAATGAAAAAAAAAACTACCTGCATCTACACTTTTCTTTTTATATCTCATTATATCTTAAATTTGAATATCAACGAGAATCACTAAAATTGATTGAAACACACTGAACATATTAAAAACCCAGGAATTCATAATGACACTAAAAGAAAAAGACAACAAGAAAAAACATCATCACAACTACCCATTAATTATGACTGGATACTTCTAGGAAACCATCCTCTTGAAATTAGCAATTCTAATGTTTCTATATAAACTTTTTTATATGAACTATAGGATAAACCGGTAGTGTTAGTAGATGAGACAAAGTCTTCCTTTACAGAAGAAATCCAACTGATAAATCCAGAGGAACAGTAAAATTAGAATGCATCACTATTTTGTAGCACCCAATGAAATAATCAATTTAGGAAACGGTAACTAGATAAAGCCACTAGATAAAGAATTGATGGGCAACTTTACGATGGAGGTAGCATCTGAACGCAATGTCAATCAGACATTCGTGCCTCCTAAAGTGAAGTAATGTGAAATAAATAGCCTATGAAGCATTTCCTCAAAACAAACAAACTTGAAATATAACCAAGTGTTACAAGCTTATTTCCAGTTTATGGGAATAATGAATGCTCAAGGATCAGGTTAAAGAAAACAATGAAGAAAAAAATAGGACATCCATTTCAGTCTCCTCAATCAATCAATGTAATGGAAAAACAAATGTGTTGGAGAAGGACTAGTCTTGACCAAAAGGTCTACGAAAACCAACGACACTACAAGATTCTCTAAGTCATTAGTAATTCGGAAATGCAAATTAAACTATGAGATACCACTCCCTACCTATTAAAATGGTTAAATAATCATTTTTAAGTTACTGAAAATAACAAGTACTGGCAAAGATGGGAGCAACTGAAATGATCATATATGGCTTTGGAGATGCAAAATGACATAGCCACTCTGGAAAACAGTTTGGTGGTTTTGCATAAGGCTAAACATACAGTAACCACATAACCTAGTAAACCTAGGTCAATACACTTAGGCATTTACCCAAAAGAAATGAGATATATATCCACACAAAAACATGTGTGTGTGTGTGTGTGTGTGTGTGTGTGTGTGAGAGAGAGAGAGAGAGAGATATCAGATTTATTTATAATCACACAAAACAAGCCAAATGACAAAACAGACCAAATGTTCATCAACTGATGACTAAATAAATAAACTGTGGCAACATCCATGTGGTAGAATAATGCTAAGCCATGAAAAGGGAACAAGCTACTAATATACAACAACAAGGTGAATTCAAAAATAATTACGCTCAGTGAAAGAAGCTAGACTCAAAAGACAACACATTACATGACTCCATTTTTGTCATATTCTGGAAGAGACACACAAAGCTACAGGGTCAGAAAAACAGATTTGTGGCTGCAAGGAACTAAGGTGGGGGGGGAAAGGATGAACCTAAAAAAGCATGAGAAAATTTCCTCATTACGCTAGTGGTTACATTGATTGCATACATTTGTCAAAATCCACAGAACTGTGCATCTAAAAGAAAAACATTTTACTGAATGTTAATTATACCTCAACAAACCTGGCATTGGAAAGAGGGAGGAAAGCAGAAAAACCTAGAAGATATGGCACATGCAATATGTGGAATTTGTATGGATTCTGATTCCAACCAATGGCTACAAAATATATATATATACTTTAAAACAAATTAGAAAGAAAATCTAATTGTGATTTGAGCATTAGATACCAGGGAGAAATTACTTTTCATTTTGTCAGATGGGAAAATGGCATCAAGGTTTTCTTAAGCCCATATTCCATATTTTTAAGAGACGCATATTTGAGCATGCAGAGGGAAAATGAGAGCTTTAAAATACTCAGAAAAAGGTAAGAGAAAAAAGAGAGACATCTAAAACATGGTCAAGTTTGTGTAGTTCTAGCATCTATATGATATGTATATGGTAGATAATTATTAAGAAGGATCCAGATACTGATATAAGCAACTCTCTACTTTTGTGTATGTTTGAACCTATTTAAAATTAAAATTTAAAATAATAGTCAACGTTTACTGAGTATTTGCCTTGTGCCTGGAAATATTCTTAGTTTTTACATGTTAACACATTTAATTCTTATGACAATGATAGAAAGTAAGTACAATTATAATGCCCATTTTACACATAAAAAATGGAGACACTCTACTAAGTTTAAAAAATTCCCCCAAATCAAGTAGCCAGTATGAGGCAGGCTGGCGCGTGGTTCACACTCTTAACCACTCCAATACCACCTTTTAAATTACATATCTGGACTACATGGTTTTCTTACAGTCTGTGTATATTATCTCTCATGCTGGTTATCAAGTTAATACCTACAGCTGTATTTCTTCATTCTTATACATTTTTCAGTTCTGTATTTGCACACCAAAGTAAAGGCACCATATTGGCTACCTTCCCCAAATCATAACAGAATGAGTTAGATTATGAAAGAAATAAACTGTGAAAGTTAGTATAACATTTAGAATTTTAAAAATTTATTTGAAACTTTGTTTCTTTTTGCCAGAAGAATGATTTAGTCATAATAATAAATGTGATTACTCCACTCGTACTCTTTCAGTTTTATATGCATACCTTCAATCCATTTTTCTCTAGGCCTTCTTTTTCTATTGCTGATAATGAGGAGGCATACTGTCGTGAACAGATTTATGAATATTAAGATGTTTTGTACAGAAATGGCTAATCACTATTAGGTGAAAAATGGGAAAAGGCAAAATAATAGTCAACCTATGGACTTTCATTTTTCTCCTTTTTTATCCTTGGAAAAAATTATACATTGTAAAATCCAGCAAAATCAAAGTCATAAGCAGAAACTAATATGTTACTTTTTTTTTTGAGATGTAGTCTTCCTCTGTTGTCCAGGTTGGAGTACAGTGGTACCATCTCAGTTCACTGCAACCTCTGCCTCTGGGGTTCAAGCAATTCTCCTGCCTCAGCTTTCCTAGTAGCTGGGATTACAGGTATCCACCAGCATGCCTAGCTAATTTCT
>NW_012109141.1:1288542-1290952 GCF_000951045.1 Mandrillus leucophaeus
AGGAAGGAAGGAGAGGGAAGAAGGAGGGAGGGAGGGAAGGAGGAAGGGAGGAAGGAAGGAAGGAGGAAGGGAGAGAGGAAGGAAGAAAATTAAGAAAAAAAAGAAAGAGAAGGAGAGGAAGGAAGGAAGGAAAGACAAAGAAAGAAAAAAGGAATACAGGGAGGAAGGAAAGAAAGAGAAAGAAGGAAGAACAGGAAAGAAAAGAGAAACAAGGAAGGAAGAAAGGAGGAAGGGGGAGAGAAAGGAAGGATGAACAACCTAAGTTATTAGTAGTAATGTCAAATATGACAGGAATGCGAAACAAAATGACGTAAGTAGACTAAAATATAGTTATAAAGCAGAGAATGCCACGATGGTTTTTAAACAAACAGATATATACTATTTAGAGGCTCCACATTTAAGACACAAAAAGACTACAGGGAAGGAAGAAGATAATATTCAAAACTTACCCAGCTAAATATTAAGGTTAAATATAAAGCTATAGCAATTAAGACAAACTTTAGTGACTCAGAGACTGCCAAACAGGTCACGGAAACAGAATAGAGAGTCCAGGAACAGGCCTGTGCTATACAGAAAGTAATGTAAAGCAGAGAGTACAAGGCAAATGAGCTGGGAGGAAAGAGTCTTCAAATGCTACTGAGACAACTGGCTACCCAAACAATAAACAATCAGATCCCTACTTCACCTATACACAAAGAAATATATTCTATATAAATCATAGACTTACATGTAATGAAAAATTTAAACTTTGAGGAGAATATAGAATAGTTTCCTTTCTTAAAGATTATAAACCATTCCTAAACAAGACAGCCTTTGCCTGAAAAAGTAACCCACAAAATGTAAGTTAAAATGATTATTAATTCACTCTCTTGAAAGTATTAGTGTCTGAATACACCATTAAAGAATAAATGGCAGGTTATTCTCTGGGAGGAGATATTTGAACCTTACATAACAGACAAAGGAATATTATCTTGAAAATATAATGAAATTCTACATATTAAAAAAAGACCTATTAACTAACAGGAAAAAAATACACAAAATATCTAAACAGGACATTTACAGAGCAAAATAAGTAATCAAATATGTACTTCTAGTTACAGACTCAGTTAGATGTTGCTATGAAGTGTTATAATATCTTTCATTCATTTACAATTTTCATTCAAATGTTGGACTGTCTGTGCCCACTATTCCACATAAGAATCGGTAACTTTTTGCACCTCAATGATTATTCCTTATTGAAAGCAGTGACAACCAACATTAGCATGCATAAGCTTTGTTTAAATAATCTATTTGAATACTTTTCAGCTATCAAATGAATTTATAAAAAGTTATTATTTTCAGTAAGGTATCAGATTAAAAGGACACATAATCAACTTCTTCCTAAACCCAGGGAATGAATTAGACTCAGATTTTCTTATTTTTTGAACAGCAAATGTATTCAGTTGCAAGGGATTTCAAGAAGAAAACTGTTTCACAAACACATGCAAAGAGACAGCATTATTGACTTGGCAACACCTTAAAATGCCACTTACTTTTATACACCTGACTTAGTAAGGTTTCAAAATCATGCGGGGAAAAAGTCAATGTTATTTTAAAGCACCAAAGTAATTAACATTTTAAGATAATACTTAGACTATCTACAAAAAAAATTTAGAATGGATAGAGGTAATTTTCCCAACAATAAAAATATTATACCATTTACTTTATTCTTTTTGTGCAACTTTTGAAGCCTGAAATAATTTGTAATAGCTTCCTTCAAGCATCAAAAGGTAGACATCATTATTTGCTCGTAACTTGTCATATCACTGTAAAGTGAACCTAAATAACATTTCAAAATGAAAACCATGTCTTTGATATAAATCATTATCTCATAAAACTTGAGTAAACTTATATTCTTAAATTTCTAAATATATTTTGATGCAACTAATAATATTTAAAATGCTTATCTGGAAAAATAAAATAAAACTTAACATATATCATTTATTCACAGAATGAAGAAGGCATTAAACATTTTGAAACTACTTGGGGGTAGTAAACAACAATCATACCAGGAATATATATTTCTTAGAGTCCAGTTATAAGAACTTTTCAGATGAACATAGTATCTTAATACTATGTAAAACACATGACTTAAGCAAGTGAACCATGGTTCTCACAAAATTTTAACTAACTTTGATTCAACTGCTAGATAGATCAAAGAGAAAATAATGAACTGTTAAAAGCTTAAAGAAAACTTAAGACATAAAACCCACAGACTGAACAGGCAACCTACAGAATGGGAGAAAACTTTTGCAATCTACTCATCTGACAAAGGACTAATATCCAGAACCTACAAAGAACTCAAACAAATTTACAAGAAAAAAACAACCCCGTCAAAAAGTGGGCAAAGGATATGAACGGACACTTCTCA
>NW_012109141.1:1291672-1294793 GCF_000951045.1 Mandrillus leucophaeus
ACTGATATAAGCAACTCTCTACTTTTGTGTATGTTTGAACCTATTTAAAATTAAAATTTAAAATAATAGTCAACGTTTACTGAGTATTTGCCTTGTGCCTGGAAATATTCTTAGTTTTTACATGTTAACACATTTAATTCTTATGACAATGATAGAAAGTAAGTACAATTATAATGCCCATTTTACACATAAAAAATGGAGACACTCTACTAAGTTTAAAAAATTCCCCCAAATCAAGTAGCCAGTATGAGGCAGGCTGGCGCGTGGTTCACACTCTTAACCACTCCAATACCACCTTTTAAATTACATATCTGGACTACATGGTTTTCTTACAGTCTGTGTATATTATCTCTCATGCTGGTTATCAAGTTAATACCTACAGCTGTATTTCTTCATTCTTATACATTTTTCAGTTCTGTATTTGCACACCAAAGTAAAGGCACCATATTGGCTACCTTCCCCAAATCATAACAGAATGAGTTAGATTATGAAAGAAATAAACTGTGAAAGTTAGTATAACATTTAGAATTTTAAAAATTTATTTGAAACTTTGTTTCTTTTTGCCAGAAGAATGATTTAGTCATAATAATAAATGTGATTACTCCACTCGTACTCTTTCAGTTTTATATGCATACCTTCAATCCATTTTTCTCTAGGCCTTCTTTTTCTATTGCTGATAATGAGGAGGCATACTGTCGTGAACAGATTTATGAATATTAAGATGTTTTGTACAGAAATGGCTAATCACTATTAGGTGAAAAATGGGAAAAGGCAAAATAATAGTCAACCTATGGACTTTCATTTTTCTCCTTTTTTATCCTTGGAAAAAATTATACATTGTAAAATCCAGCAAAATCAAAGTCATAAGCAGAAACTAATATGTTACTTTTTTTTTTGAGATGTAGTCTTCCTCTGTTGTCCAGGTTGGAGTACAGTGGTACCATCTCAGTTCACTGCAACCTCTGCCTCTGGGGTTCAAGCAATTCTCCTGCCTCAGCTTTCCTAGTAGCTGGGATTACAGGTATCCACCAGCATGCCTAGCTAATTTCTGTATTTTGGTAGAGATGGGGCTTCACCATGTTGGCCAGGCTGGTCTCGAACTCCTGACCTCAAGCAGTCCACCTGCCTTGGCCTCCCAAAATGCTGGGATTACAGGCAAGAGCCACCACACCCAGTTGAAACTAAAATAAGTTTTCATAAACTTATCTTCACCAACATAATGTTAAGAATAACCACAGGACCATATATAGGATCCTTCTCTGAGTGGCATGCTCCAAGGGGAATGTTTAACAAGATTACCAAGGGACTTAATTTCCAAATGAAAGGTCAGCCATGATACATTCATCTTGGCAATAATGTAAGGGAATCCTAATAGCATTTTGCTTTTCAGAGTAGCTATTAAGAAGGTAACCAACTAAAATTCCTTAGAGAAACAGGTTAAATATAGCTCCTTTTTTGACAGAAAAGGAAACATGGTGGTAAAATCAAGTACTCCACATTAAAATGCAAAGCTATAAATGAATTTTGACTTGAATTGAGGTTTCTGATTTTTTTTCTCATGCATATATACCAGTAGCAATTTGTCACCATTATCCGTTCATCAGGAAATACTACTCTAGGAAAACAATTACTGAGCTCAGATTACAAAGATCAACCAGAGCTCTGGTCTTCTTCATATAAGAAAAAAGTTTTACTTAGGATCACTTGTCTTCATGCATTTCCTTATATTTCTCCTTTGTCTCTATGACTACTTAAAAGGAAAAATAATTATATTCGGTATTGGTTTTATACTGTGACCACAACAAATTACCACAAAAGGAAGAAGTCAAGCAACACAAATTTGTTACTTTACAGTTCTCTAGGTCAAAAGAAGTCCAACATGGGTCTTACCAGCCTAAAATTACAAATTTCATTTTTTCCTAGAGGCTCTAGGGAAAAATCCATTTTCTTGCTCATTGGAGTTGTTGGCTGAATTCAGGTGAGGTTGTAGGACTATTTGCAATTTCTTGCTGGCTATCAGCTGAGGGTCATTCCAGCTTCCACCACTGCATTCCTTGGCTCACAGCCCTTTTCCAACTCAAAGCCAATAGCAGTGGGTGGAGTACTTTTCACATCGGATCTTTGTGATCCTTCTTCTGTAATTACTTCGCCCTCTGACCACAACAAGGAAAGGTTCTCTGCTTGTCAGGACTCATGATTAGATTTAGCCCACACAGATAATGCAGGATAATCTTCCATCTGGAGAAAGTTTCTTCAAGATTGAGATCAAGAAATAGACCCTAAAAACATTGCATTCCAATATCTAATCAAGAGATGGGGTTGCTACAATGGACACCTCTTGACCATAGGACCAGCTCAGACCCTACTTGCATTTCCTGAAACAGTGAAAAGGTCTGTGGTAACATCCAAGAGAAGAACATTTGCCATTACATTTTCATTTTTCAGTGTCAGATTGTCTCCGAGCTTATGGCAATTTTGTTCAGAAGAAATGTCCTTCACTTGAGGCCAGGTGTGATGGCTCACACCTACAATCCCAGTACTTTGAAAGGCCGAGGCAGGTGGATCACCTGAGGTCAGGAGTTCAAGACCAGACTGACCAACACGGAGAAACCCCGTTTCTACTTAAAATACAAAATTAGCCGGGCGTGGTGGTGCGTGCCTGTAATCCCAGCTACTCTTGAGGCTGAGGCAGGAGAATCGCTTGAACCCAGGAGGAGGAGATTGCAGTGAGCCGAGATTGCACCATGGCACTCCAGCCTGGGCAACAATAGTGAACTCCATCTCAAAAAAATAAAATAAAAATAAAATAAAATAAAATAAAACAAAACAAAACAAAATAAAATAAAAATCCTTCACTTGTGCTTAAGAACAGCCAAAGATTTGGAGGTTAGACCATATTGTCCTGCACCCCAAGCAAATACATTTATATTTTAAAAGCTTAATATTAAAATATTTAATTTGAATGACAAAGGGAGGGTGAGGAAAGATTATATTAAATTGAAGTTCAGGTGTCTAATTGTACCTGTAAGCCCCTTTAAACACCGAATTAAATCTTTCATAAGATCTTGAAAAAATGGCAAACCTCACTCTAGGGCCACAAGGGAGATCCAGGTAGCAGATT
>NW_012109141.1:1302676-1326726 GCF_000951045.1 Mandrillus leucophaeus
TTCATGTATTTTGTAGGGACATGGATGCAGCTGGAAACCATCATTCTCAGCAAACTATCACAAGAACAGAAAACCAAACACTGCATGTTCTCACACATAGGTGGGAACTGAACAGTGAGAACACTTGGACACAGGAAGGGGAACATCACACACTGGGCCCTGTTGTGAGGTGGGGGGAGGGGGGAGGGATAGCATTAGGAGATATACCTAATGTAAACGATGAGTTAATGGGTGCAGCACACCAACATGGCACATATATACATATGTAACAAACCTGCACGTTGTGCACATGTGCCCTAGAACATAAAGTATAAAAAAATAAAAACCCACAAGAAGAACATGGCTGCAAACTTCTATCCTCACATTTTCACTAACTTAAGTAAAATGTGTTTATGTTAAACTGGATGTTATGCTCTAATAGTTTTTAGCAGGTCTTTCTTTCTCAAATGATACATAATAAAGTCATTCCTTGGCAGAGAACAATCCCTGGCCTTCTTCACTTATGGATGAAAAACCATAATTTATTTTAAAATAAATTGTAAATGCGTAAGACTTTTTATTTAAACTCAAGAAACAATGGTCCTAAGTATTAGACAAGGGGGCCAATGTAGAGGGAAGTTATAGGTTCTAGCATAAGGGAAAAGCAAACACTAAAATTGAGTGATATCATCGAACAATAAGCATACACACCCCACACACCCCATAAATTTAATTTGGCATAGTAATACCTGGTCTTACAAGCAGCACGTTAATATATAAGCCTCAACTAACAAATTGATGAGACTCTTGTTACGAAGTCCTTACAGAATCAAAGTGATATAGAGAGTATAACTTTCTTGAATAATATTTTAAGCAACATGGAGACTGTAAAAAAACTGAGCTACAGGTAAGATAAAATTAAAAAGTATAGATGTTTAGTTTATTGAGTTTTGAAAGCTATATACAGCGATACAATTACCATTCAAAACAAGACATTAAAAAAAGTGAAATTTCCATTCCCATAAACTCTCCTTTAACCCTTTTTGTAAAATTCTTCTCCCTTCTCTCAGGTACATCTGATTGGTTTTTAACAAAGCAAACAGAGCTAGACATCTAAATGTGTATTTATTTGTAATCTATTCCACTGAAATTGCCACCACTAAATTTGGAATATCATTTAGAAATGTTTTCAGAGCCTGAATGGTGATAAACTTTCATCCTTTAAGTGTCTGATTTTTTGAAAAAAGTCCAAAATCATTCATTAATAAGTCCAAAAAAAGGAAATGAGTAATTGCAGAGAACAAAAGGTGGAGAAATAGTTCAGATACCTAAGTGCCAGTCACTGGGCTAACCACTTTAGACTAATATTCTCATTTGGTGTTCACAGCAGTCCTGAGAGATAGTTAGGATTATCTGTCTTTCGCAAATGAGGAAATTGAAGTTCAATAAGGTTAAGTAACTTGGCCAGGCTTCCTCATTTGTAGAGCCAGCATTTAAGTCCAGATCAATTTCTCGACAACAGATACTCTTGTACTTCAATCCAAGCAGGCTCTTTCCATTGGTTAATATTGCTTGGAATAAAAAATTAATTATCAGGGCTTCCTGCTATTGCTGTCTACACTTCGCATGCACTTAGCTGCATTGTGATGAGTACTGAGATGTGCAGCAGCAAGTCCAAGGTGATGGACAAGTGTGTGTCCTGGGAAAAGACAGGCCAACATCAAGCAGCTTGTGAAGATCCTGTTATGGGCATAGAGACAGCAGAAATTCCACCTTCCTGAAGCTGCTGTGGATCATCCACTGGCAGGACTTTGACCTGTGCACACTTGAGGAATTTTACCCTACTCTCTACAGCAACATGATCAATAGTGTGAGGATGCCAGTAGAGAAAAAAAGGAAGTTTCATATTCTTTGGGGAGGGCATTCAAAACAACTCAGTGGAGACAATATGATGGCATTTAACATCCTGTCACCCAAGGAGGCACAAGGAACCAGGAAATGGTGGAACCTCAAGGTTGCTTTATTTTGTTTATAACATCTTTCTGCTATGATAATGTTATTGGGCAGACACAGACATGCAGAATCCCTATAACCAGTGTGGATATCTTGACTGGGTGAACGTGTAAAAATATTTCATTATAATGGATAAACTTGGCGATCCAGATTACATTCCATCACAAGATTCTGCTTGCCAGAAGCCCACCAAGAGCATTCACATACAAATTGAAACTGAAAATGTTTCTTTCAAATTTAAAGAAATAAGCAAATGACTTCATCAAAAAGTGGGCAAAGGACATGAACCAACGCTTTTCAAAAGAAGACATACACACATCCAACAACCATATGAAAACATTCTCAACATCACTAATCATTTGAAAACTGGAAATCAGAACCACAACAACGATACCATCTCACACTAGTCAGAACGGCTATTATTACAAAGTCAGAAAATAAATGATGGTGAGATTACAAAGAAAAGGGAACATTTACACACAGCTGGTGGGAATGTAAATTAGTTTAGCCATTTTGGAAAGCAGTGTAGCAACTTCTCACATAACTTAAAACAGAATAACCATTTCACCCAGCAATCTCATTTTAGATATACACCTAAAGGGATATCAATCGTTCTACTATAAAGATACATGCACATGTCTGTTCATTGCAGCCCTATTCATGAAAGCAAAGACATGGAATTGAACTAAATGCCCACCAACGACAGACTGGATAAACAAATTGTGGTACATATCTACCGCGTAATACCTCACAGCCATAAAAATGAAAGAGATCATGTCCTCTGCAGCAACATGGATTGAGCTGGAGGTCATTACCCTAAGCAAGCTAACACAGGAACAGAAAACCAAATACCACATGTTCTCACTTAAAAGTGGTAGTTAAACATTGAATACACGTGGACACAAAGAAAAGAACAACAGATACAGGGGCCTACTTGAGGGTGGAGGGTGGGAGGGGGCTGAGGACTGTAAAACTACCTTTTGAGTACTATGTTTATCACGGGTGATGAAATAATCTGTAGACCACACCCCCATGACACGTAATTTACTTATAGAACAAACCTGCACATGTACCCCGAACCTAAAATAAGCGTTAAAAGAAGAAAAGAAAAAGAAAATGTTCCTTTCAAAATGTTTGATGTAGCTGATCAAAGATCAAAAAGGGAACACTGGATTGCATGTTTTGTTTCCACAGTGAGACATCAATACTTTTCCTTGTTTCTGCTAGTGAATTTGACCAGATGCTTATAGAAGACTGACTGACTGAATCACTTTACAGAATCTCTGAACATTTTTAAAACAATTTTCAATGACTGGTTTTCAGCAATGTCTCCATAATTCCCTTCTTGAACAAGACAATTTTGCTTGAGAGGAATGGGCAAGTGTTGATCAATAAAGACTATTTCTTGGAATTTGGAAAGAATCCACACTGCTCTTAAGACATCCAAAAATTTCTGGTGGATTATTTCCGTAATAAATGCCAGAACCTAGAGGAGTAGGCCTTATACCACCAATTCACAAGTGCTATCAACATGGAAAACATCCCCTTAATTTCCATAAAATGAAGATACTATTATTTAAGACAATCTGAAGCAGCTTATATAGTTATAGACAAAATATTTATTATCTTCTTGTGTTTTTATGGTTTTCTGTTTAGTTTTCTAAAATAAAAGTGTAAAACAGGAATTTTAAAAATTGTGGTTCTATGTTTAATTTATTGGAAATGTGAGCCCCTCATCAGTAGATTTGGTTTGCAGCTGAATCCTGCTGAACAGCAGCATGCTGCTAATGTCTGCTGAATTTCAGGTGTTCATCTGTTTCACTATGGCTCCCATTTGAGTCAAATTGTAACTTACAGACTTCAGACTAGGTATATTTTAGGCTTTAAGTTAGTACACTTTTCAAACACAATTCTCCTGTATTGACAATACAGGAGCTATCTTCAATTGCATTTGGGTGTGAGGCTAGGAACAAATAAAACTGACCAGTAAGGTATGTGCTGTCAGCGTTGGCAGTGACACTTGTGGCCTATCGCCATGGAGACTTCCCACTTTGAAAAGAATATTGAGAAAAAAAGTTCGTTGTAAGGAATAGCATTCTCTTGTTTTACAAAGATTTAGCCCTCACGGTTTTTATTACTTGAACATCCAACAGTAATTTTGTTTTAGGATTCTTCATGTTTTAAAAAAATAAAGATTTCCAGTCTGACGCTAACGAAGAGCTCGTAAGTGGTATGGAGGAACCAGAGGCAAGCAAATGCCATATAGAGCGTTTTGATCAAAACAAAAGTGAAATGTAATTTGACTTTTTCATATTTAATTATCATATAATTAATGTGCCATATGTGAAACATTCTGACCATGGCAGCAACTAAAAACTGCAAACCACTTGGTAATAGAACTTCCTAAGTAAACATA
Source organism: Mandrillus leucophaeus (assembly GCF_000951045.1). Taxonomy (NCBI): domain Eukaryota; kingdom Metazoa; phylum Chordata; class Mammalia; order Primates; family Cercopithecidae; genus Mandrillus; species Mandrillus leucophaeus. Next base: position 1,307,085 of record NW_012109141.1, read on the forward strand.
CCCTTTTCAGAAAAAAGAAATTTAAAATTAAAAAGAAATGCCACTCTATTTTAATAAACCTAATTTTCTGATCATCACAGACTTTTACAATAAAAGGAATGTAAGATCATATACACTGGCCTTATAATTTTTTGTTTTTTTTAAACAAAGTTTCACTGTGTCACCCAGGCTGGAATGCACCAGCATGATCTTGGTTCACTGCAACCTCCGCCTCTTGGGTTCAAGCGATTCTAGTGCCTCAGCCTCCTGAGTAGCTGAGACGACAGGCATGTGCCACCATGCCTGGCTTATTTTTGTATTTTTAGTAGAGACAGGATTTTGCCATGTTTGCCAGGCTGCTCTCGAACTCCTGACCTCAAGCGATCTGCCCGCCTCAGCCTCCCAGAGTGCTGGGATTACAGGCGTGAGTCACTGCACTTGGCTTATAATTTTTTTAAAAGAGGAAACTGAAGCCCAGGGTAGCAAGGAGCAGAACCAGAAATAAAAACCCAAATATCTTTATTCCAAGTTCGGGTTCTTCTCCTCCACATCTACAGTTTTCTAACATCTTTAGTCTAACTTTTTTTTTTCTCAAAAAGAATCAAATGCAGAAGTTCAATATAAAATGACAATCAAAGCAGAGATGTTCTGCTTGAAACTGGTGGAGATCACAAGTCTCAGTCCACTCCCTTTCCCTTCCCCAGTAAGACATACAGAAATCACTCAAGTTTGGTTGAGTACTACTTGAAAACCACCTGCTTTATCATGCCATCTCATAAAATTACTGGAAGACAGCCAAGTCAAAAAGTGTGAAAAATTAAACATCAATACAAAAGATAAACTATAGTTCAATAAAACAATATGAAAACTGTCACAATTTAGCTCATGATTAAGCACCAAATTAATGAGGCCGAAAATGGGCACCCCGGGAGCTCAGAAAACAAAGACATCACAGTATTGGCAGTAGTGCAGGGAGTTCCCAAAAAGCAGGACTGACTAGGGTCTTAAAGTACAGGCAGTACTAAAATAAGAAGGTGGTCATAGTGAAAGAGGGAAAGGTAAGGGAAATAGCATTTCCAAAAGCATTGAACAAGAAAAAACAGTATAATTTCAATATAAGTGAGTAGATCAACTAAGGCCAAGTAAATGGCTGAGGAAGCTAAAAAGGTGAAGTTAAACATGCTGGGACCAGATTAATTCAAGTTAATGAGTTCTGACTTTATCCTGCAGGCTACAGGGAATTATTGAAGGTTTCTGATTAAGGTAGCAATATGACCAAAGCGTTTTAGGAATTTTAGTTAAAGTGTGGTGTCAAAGATATTCTAGGGGGAAAAAAATGGAGAAGAAAGATCAGTTAGGAAGCTATATTCAGACATCCAGGCATGATAATTATCAATATCAGGTTAAAAGCTGAAAGGACAAAAAGAAAGGAACAAAGGAAATAGCAGGAAGCAAGAGACCATGAAAGGATTTAGCATGCTCCCTGTCATTCCAGGTACGGGGAGCACACTCTGGATATTTATCAGGATCATTTAAAGGGGATTCGTATCTCAGAAGACAATTAACTATAGTCCCTTTCGTGTTCTGAAATTATAATTCATTGTAACAGATGGTTGGGATGGTGAGGAGCCAAGCATGAAAGTGTGGGTGACTACAAGAATGATAGATACAATTTCCAAGGTAAGACACCTGTTACTGACCATTCCAAATGAGAAATGGAAAACAGGTCCATTTCCTTTTACCATGTTGAAATAATTTAAGCCAAAAAGTCAAGTAGCATACTATGATGCATAATCCTCTAGAATCAGTGCTTCTACTGATTTAGTGAACCACCTTTTTCTAGGCTATATATCAAACAGATAGTTCAGCAGAAAACAAACTGGGCTGTTATCACTGCAGATATAAAATATTGCCAACATTTGGTCTTTTCAAGAAGCCACACAGACACAGAACTCAATAGCAGGCGCATCACTTTGGCGTATGAATGTGAACAATATACATACTTTGGAGTTGGGATGTTTCATATTTATATTTTCTCTGCTGTGGTCTCCTGAGGGCAGGAGTATACTGTTTCATTTTATTTGTAACTCTGTATGGCATTAAATCTACATATTTCAGGCAAAAGAAAAGAGCTGACTAATCCATGCTCAATTTTACTCTGCAATGATCTCTGAATCTGTTTTCTTTTTTTAATTTAGTAAACACAAGTGGGTTATCCTCATTTTGTAAATTTATAGCCAAATGTTATTCTAAAGTATAGTTTTCTGAACACCCCCAATAAAATGTAGTCATAGTTTCTCATCTTTTTTCCTCTTTATAAAAGTGCTCTGAATTCTAAACCTAGCGTCAATTATTCCTAGTGTGATACACAAGTACTGTCATAATCTCCTATGCTGATAGGTTACAATCAGCAAATTTCATGTACAGGTTCTTAATTCCATTATCTAAATCAGATGGCAACAATTTTTAAACAACAATCATTTGTAAGAAATTCTTTTCCACATTTACCAGGGGTCCATCAAGAATATTTCATCGTATATCCCGGAAATGTTTAAAGAAAAAAATCATTCCTGGGTACCTGCTAAACACCTGAGATTGTGATTTTAGGAGCTTTCCCAAAAGATACGTAAGAGAAACTAGATATATTATCAGAAAGAAAACTGGCTGCAAGAGGAATAAAACCCTGACCTGGTCCACTGGAGACAGTGATGAAGTTATATTCCTGAAAGCTTTTCAAGAAATAATATATTACGCTGGGTAACTTAGAAATCCATCTCTTTGGGGTTACTTAGAAATCCATCTACCGTAATTGGAATTGATGCATGTGGATACACATTTATTCACCACATTGAAGTTCTGGTTTAAGACATTAAGGAGTCAAGATATAGAATAAATTCTCTAAATATTATAAGGTAATGCTGTTGCACTATGAGGACTGTTCATAATGATTTCTATTTACTGCATTCAGGAGGACACTATTGCAAATAAACTAGTTATGATAGACCACAGTCACATTTTAGTTTAGCTATGTTAATTTAGTTTTTAGAATGTATGGCTGAGGTATCTCCACAATAAATATCAATACATTCAATTCTCAAAGAGATTTGGTATAAAAGTATTTGTAATATTTTATATTTACCTTACTTAAAAAACTAAAGCCTGAAGCTACATATGTTTTAAATCTCACACTGAATTCAAATATGCCAAAGGAGTTATTAAATGGGGAAATAGAGTTTCCAGTGCAAATGCCACACTTAAGTGACTTTGGTAGTTACATTTGTGGCACTGGTATGAAGTCCTACATTGCTGCTGAGTGGTTTAATGTGGTAAGACCTGACAGATCCTACTAGCAATTGTGAGCTGGAAATCAAAAATTAAGTAGAAGGTAAAGCAACGAAGAATAAAAGAAATGTACCTGAATCCCTTCATATATCCTTCAGTGTTTCTCAAGGCAAAGAATAAAACTCAAACTGTTTAGTATGGCATGCCTTCCTGACCTGTCCCCCCTCTGCATTTACTGCCTTCCATCTTTTCTCAATCCTCAGGACATTCAGCTACCGAACCATTTCCCTTATAGCTGCATGCGTTCATACCTCAAGACTCCCAAGCAGACCCTGTTCATTCTTCTACTTAGCTAAAATGGACTCCTTAACCTCTCCCTGGGAGAACAGCTACTCCCACAAGGACTCCTTTCATTCACTGTGCATTCACCTGTCACGTTACCTAACACAATCGTGCTTTCTCTTCTGGCTGGTGAAAGAAGCAATCACAGTGTTTTCTGTAAAATTCTCAAGACACAGTAAGAAGTGATTTAAAAAAAAAAATAAATCAATGAATGATTAAATAGACTTCTTCATATAAAAATAGAAAAGTTAATATTATGTCATTTTTTATGTTTTTGAGACAGGTTCTTGCTCTGTAACTCAGGCTAGAGTACAGGGGCATGATCTCACCTCACTGCAACCTTTACTTCCTGGGTTCAAGCAATCCTCCTGTATCAGTCTCCTGAGTGGCTGGGACTATGGCTACATGCCATCATGCCCAGCTAATTTTTTTTTTGTAGAGATGGGATTTTGCCATGTTGCCCAGGTTGGTCTGGAACTCCTGAGCTCAGGTGATCCACCCACCTCAGCCTCTCAAAGTGCTGGGATTACAGGTGTGAGCCACCGTGCCTGGCCCTGTGTGATATTTAAATACAAAATGGGTTCAATATTTACTCAATAATGAAATACTATTTTTTATTTCAGCATGAATTATTTAATTATCAACCTGAAGGTCCCTTCCCCCTCCTTTCCCTTCCCTTCCCTTCCCTCCCCTCCCCTCCCCTTCCCTTCTCTTCCCTTACCTTCCCTTTTTTTGAGAGGGAGTCTTACTCTATCACCCAGGCTGGAGTGCAGTGGTGCGATCTTGGCTCACTGCAACCTCTGCCTCCCGGGTTCAATTTCCCACCTCAGCCTCTTGAGTAGCTGGAATTACGCACGTGCCACCACTACTGGCTAACTTTTGCATTTTTAATAGAGACAGAGTTTCACCATGTTGGCCAGGCTGGTCTTGAACTCCTGACCTCAGGTGATCCACCCACCTGGGCCTCCCAAAGTGTTGGGATTACAGGTGCGAGCCACTGCGCCCAGCCTGAAGGTACTTTTAAAAATTGGGAAAAATGGGAAATTATGACTAAACTTCATTGGGGGCATGTACAGGAAAGTACAGTTCAGAGTAAGACTTAGCTATAAATTTACATAATTAAGAATAACTCTGAAATAATATTTATTTAGCACGTATGATGTGCCAGACATTATACTAATTGGGGAATAGATACAAAGAAGAGAACACTGAAAACATGACTTTGAAGACATTGGCAATATACCAGGTGAGACAAATTTACCAACCTACTATCCATGGCGAAATACTGTAATGTTACATGATGAATTAAACAAAGATTTGGTGTCCTCCTGTGGTCAAGGTCTTCAATGTCTACCTTCTGCCCTGCTAAGTCTGCAGGTATTCTCTAAAAATAGTCCAGTCTCCTCTGGCTCAGTAATTTGTCTTCAGGTACCATCTTTCTCCCTCAATTTCAAACCATTTGTTCCTGATTGGAGCCTCCAATTTGGATGGTCCCTGAAAGCTTAACCATTCAGGTTGATGATTCATTATCTGATTTTGACTCTTTCCCACTATGCTGTAGTGTGGAATACATCCCTTGGCTCTACCTTCTGTGGTCTCAACACAAGCAATGCCCACCCGATCTCAGGTTGCAACTCCAGGGAACTCATCTAACATTGCTGTTTCTACTTGTATGGGGAGGAAGGGTCATCAAACCAGAACACAGAGGAAGGTGTAACTCATTTTGACTGGGATGAGAGGTGAAGGCTATACAAGAACAACAACAGTTGAGTTGGCCCTTACATATTTGGGCAGAAACATGAAAGAAAAATAGGGAGGGGTATTATTCTAGGTAGAGGCGTCTTCCTGGTGGAGCAATACCATAAAATGTGATCTCAAAGGCTTACTCAGGTGAAGTCAAAGAGACTACTCAGCATTAGTCTTATTAAGTCTCATATCTAGTGAATGTGGAAATAGATAAAATACATTACAAATAGCTAAAAGTGCCAGTTCAAGGTTTATTTTAAAAATCAAGGAAAATTCCATCTTTTGAAGAAAAGAAAAGATCAAATCCATTAGGCAAAGAGATCACACTACAAATGATAACAACTTCAACAACAACAACAAAGGAGCCACAGGACTTCATTAAATTGCCCTCATGCAATCACAAAGTTCTCTGAGTTCCTTGTTAAGGTATTTAAGTCAAATACATTTCCTTCTTCCAACTTCATGTTCTCTTCTACCAACAGAATCATTTACTTTCTCAGTGGCAGTTTTTAAAGTATCTATTTTATTGAATGTGTTATGCTTTCTCTATATGTTTACCCAAATGTGTATTTGTTGGGTCTAGTATCTTGTTTTCATTTGCATTCTTGTCAACGTTGAACATTTGATATTTTATCATGAGTTTAATTGATTACATCATAAAGATGCCATATCTGTTTCAACATATACTGTTAATGAGAATTGTAAATATAGAAGGAATTCTAGCAACAAGAAGTTAAACTAGGATTCAATTTCAAAAGAGTATACCTCAAAAGGTATTTCATATTATCACACTGGGCACATAAAAATTGAAACTGAGTATCCAAAAAAGATAAGAAAATAATACTATACTTAGATTTTCATTTTTTCCTAGAGTTTTTCCAGTCATATTTTTTCACCATTTTTAAAATTTATTGTATTTTCTTTCATTCAAATAATCATAAGTATCTCATATGACTGTCTGCCTCCCTAGGTGCAGAGCCAATAACAAGAAAATAAAATTGAAGAAACCAGCTGAGTGTGTCAGCATTTCATCTTTTGGGTATCTGCATATCAATATACAATTTCAATATGGAATAGATTTGACTTCCCTGAAAATAATAGCTGAGAGCCACTTTGTGTGGCAACATTAAGAAAATTCCCATTTTTCTCTTAATGAAATCATTTTTCATAACAAAGAGTTTTCTCTATAAATTATGCATTTGGATCTAAATAAAGAAAAGCTTCCTTTATTTATTTTGCTCCTGCAACATGGGAAAGATCTTTCTTTGTAGCTTCAAACTTTCAAAGTTGGAAAAGGTCAGAAGGCACAATCTGGATTAGGTTATCAAGAATTAATGGTGGTAACTGTTTTTCATGAAATACTTTGAAAGCTGGTAGCGCGCATTATGGAACTGTGTGAACACCACATTCACATAATAGACCCTAGAAAAATGTTGTTTCAATAAATGTTTAATAGATATCTTTCAGTTCTTCTCTCACTTGCTTCTTCTATATTATCTGGCACCATTACCCATAGACTTCTGGAAACGTTCTCAGGGCACCCTACTCGCCTGGTTCACTGCATATCTTTACGGCTACTCCTTCATTTTGTCTTTTTGGGCTCTGTTTCATCTGCCTATTCTATATATGTTAAAGATCCTCAGGGCTCTCGTCTTAATCCTCTATTCTGTCTATATTTTTCCTGGAAAATCTCTTGTATTATGGTTTCAATAACAATTTATGCATTAATAAACCTAAACACAGCAGAGATCTCTCCACTGAGCTCTAGATTCCTAGCTCCAACAACCTCCTGGATGTTTCTTCTTGAAAGCTTTCAAGAACCTCACATGAAACAAATTTGTAACTGAGGTACTTGTTTACTATACAAAATAACCATTTCTCCTCCTGTATGACTTCAACAATTGCACAAAGCCTGAGAATAACCTTGACTTTTCTTTTCACTCACCACTAACATGAGTGAAACACCAAGCCTCAAGGGTTCTATCTACCTCCTGAATAATTGCTTAAATACTTCCGTGAGTTTCCAGCCTACCACCAATATCTTAAATCAGGCCATCATCTCTTACTGCATCAACTTTCTAAGTCTTCTTCCTGCCCAGACATGCTCCCACTGAGACAGCCAAGTACAAAGGGGTCCCGGGAGAACTTCTGCCTGACCCGCACACTGAGAGGAGTGTGCACTGGGGTGAAGCCTCAGGAAGTTCATCCATTTGCCGTGGGGAGGAGTCTGGCCCCTCTTCTTCCTGGGTAGTGCCTGAGATTCAACCTGAGAGGTGGGAAACCAGCTAGGAGGACTCTCACTTTGCTGAGAGTCCCTGTTTCCTTTTTTTTTTTTTTTCCTTTTCACCCAATAAATTCTAGTTTTTTCACCCTTCAAAGTGTCTGCAAGCCAAATATTTCATGACCGTGTGACAACCCAGCTTTTAGCTGAACTAAGGAGAAGGTCCTACAACACCACCACCACCAACCAGACCATCAAGATCATTTCCAAAATTAAAATGTAAATCCAATCAAGTCATTCCCTCACTTAAATCCTTGCTCTCCCCAACTGCCCAAAAATAAAGATTTAGATTTTGGTATGTTCTGCTATACCCCTTATGATTACTACAAGTCCATACCCTTATGGAGTTTACTATTCCATGAGAGAGGCAGAAAATAAACAGACAGCAAGTAAATAAGATAGTGCTTAATTAAAATAACGGAAATAAATACATGAAAGGACTGAAGGCCCTATATGCTAATAGCTATTAATAGCACTAGCATGAAGCCTGAATCCCAGAGCGAAAGAGGAAGAAGAGGAAAATAACTTCAGGATACGGCATAACTTCAGAAAGAGCAAAGTATGACATGTATTCTTTATACTCTTTGCCACACATAATAAACCAACTTTAGGCATGCTTGAGAAAAAAATGTGAGTTCACCAATTTGAAAATTTTAATGTGTGCTACCAAGGTGTTATAAACTAGACTAGTGTGAAAAGTGTGAATTAACTTCCTTTTTGTGTCATGGAATTCAATGCAAATGTGCATGATCCCCAGAGTAGGATTTCTAAAACAAGCTAAGAATGTGTAAGCCCCTCCATTTAAAAAGAAAATTCAATCGTTTTCACCACTACCAGCTTAAAATATTGTCTCCTAAGGAACCTCTGTTAAAATATATCAATAAAGAGTGACTATTATTAGTTCACCTTTTAGAGACAGTGTTCCACTAGCATGCATTTATATCATGGAATATTAAATAGCACAGAGTTAGAACCTGAGTTTCCCATTGACATTTATTTCAAAAATATATAATATATTTTTTAAAATAATATTAATTAAAATTTTAAATTTAAAAAATTGAATTTTAAAATAATACATTTTTAAAATCTTTAAAAGTATACAATAAAAACAATACAATGAAATTTAATAGGATATTCTTTACAATATCAGCTCAGCAACCGGTTTTTATCACCTCTCTATAACAAAGGCGGCTGCATTCCTATTTTGGTAATGGTGAAAGCAGCTGATACACAAACCCACATGTGGCACAGCCAAACAGTGATGGTGGAAAAGGAATGCTTCTTGTGCCATCTCCATTGGTGCCATCAGGTCAGACTGGGCTCCAGGAATGCATCCTGGAGATGGTCTCCACTATGAGGATGGAAAAGAGCAATGACCAGGCCCTGTGCCAACAAACAATGTAAGCTGGGACCATTAACATACAAGGCAATCTAGCCTTTAATGGCATTTGTTATAATGGCCTTGAATGACAAATGTACAATGTAGCAAAGTATGTTTTTTCCAAATTAATGAAAACTAAATACATGCTGCACTAGTATACTTGGTAAGTTCCACATAACATAATTATGAGTTAGCTTAAAGAACAGTATGTAATTCAAAACATTTTCCACACTTTGCAGAGGATTTTCAAAACATTCATAAATTATACATGAAAATAATATTTGCATAATTCATATAAAATTTTATATGTCTATTTTCCACATGAATAAAATAAGATTATTTTGACCAAATATGAACCCTGCCCCACCCAAACTCCTATATGTGAAGACGGCAGCCCATTAGAGACCAGCAATGATATTGAGAGAAAGAGATGCAATATAAGTAGTGTTAATACGCCTTTCCCTATACAGTGAACCTGAAAGAGAAACAACTAATATAGTGTATTGTCCTGATTATAACATATAAAACACAACTTTTGTTTTTGAAAAGTCAATTTTTGTCCTAAGGAGACAAAGGGCATGTTATTACCTAGAGCTCAGTGGATGTCTATCCAGACCAAAAACCCTGAATCCCATCATAAATTATACGAGAATAATAAATACAGTTTTTCCATGAAAGTATATGTATTTATAAATGTATCATATGCACATCAAAGAGAAAATAGTTTTGAGAGAATGAAGGAATATATATATACATCTTTATTATTAGGTGTTTTCCTTTTTCCAAATGCCTAACAAAACATTGTCTGTAAAACATGATGAATCGCATATCGGATCAGCTATCAAAACACCATGGATACACACCTTCTTCGTTATGACAGTGCATATATTGTTTGCATATTTTATATTCATATTCCTATCTTAGAAAAGAGGAATATATTAGAAAAGAAGTTTTGTTAGTATTCGTTTCTCTCTGTCTCTGTCACACTGACACACACACAGACACACACACATGCATACAAGTTTAGCAACAACATTCAGCTTTTTTTAACATCTAACTCCAATTTATCTAGATGTATTCTTTCAAATTAATAAAAAGTAAAGTGATATCATGCTGTTCAACAGAGCAAGTTTCACATTTGCGTAATTGCATGAGTGTGGCTAGAAATACAATATATACCCAAAGCATTTATTTTCATGCTACACACGTGTTTCTATAAATGTTAAAGTTAAAATAACTTTTATAGTATAATTAGCAGCAATAATATTCAAATTGTAGACGTGAAATGCTGGGTAATGTTTTATTTTTTCTAGAATTTGAATAATCTCAGTCGTCAATTTATGTTCAAACAGATTGTAGGCAGCTAGACACTTTTCCTCTGCCTCCATTCAGAGAAATTAGAGGCTGAAAAGCCCTATCAAGTAAAATTTCAGTCAAGATGATTAAGAATATAAATGAACAAATAAATTTACCTAACTATATGATTTAAAAAACACAAACCTTAAAATGGCAACCATAAATATTATACTAGTTAATAATAAAACAGTAATATTATTTCAAAATTTACCACAAAGCTACTGTAATCAAAACAGTCTAATAAGGATATAAGGATAGACACACAGACATTTTGATTAATAGAACACAAATAAGATTCCCCAAATAACCCTTACATTTCTATCAATGGATTTTTGAAGATAAATAGTGTTGAAACAACTGGCTATCCACATACAAAATAATATAGTCGGATGCCTACCATATATGAAAATTAACTAAAAATGAATCAAAAATCTATAAATATAGAAGTAAAAACTATAAAACTCTCAGAAGAAAATACAGGCATAAATATGTGTGCTTTCGGATTAGGCAATCATTTCTTAGATATAACACCAGAAGAGCAAGAAACCAAAATACAAACAAATACATTTGACTTCCTCAAAATGAAAAACATTTGCTTCAAAGCATGCCATCAAAAAAGTGAAAAGACAATTCACAGAATGGAAGAAAATTTTTTCAAATCATATATCTAATAAGAATCCAATATCCAGAATATATAAAGAATTATTATAACTCAATAATAAAAAGACAAATACAAATATCTCAAGATGGGCAAAGGATTTGAATAGATATTTCTCCAAAGAAGCTATATGAGGGCCACCAAGTACATGAAAAGATGCTCAACATCATGAGTCATCACCAGAAAAATGCACATCTCAAAAATCATTAGAGATGTGGTATCTCCACAAGAAGATACCACTTCACACTCACTAACATGGCTATAATCACAAAGATAAAAAAAAAATAATAAGAATTAGCGAAGATGTGGAGAAACTGGAATCTTCACACTGCTGGAGGGAAAGAAAAATGGTGCATTAGTATTAGAAAATAATTTGGCAGTTGCTCAAAAAATTAAACATAGGGTTACCATGCAACTAAATGATTCCACTCCTTGGTGAACTATACCCAAGACAAATGAAAACATAAGTTTATGAAAAAAAAAACCTGTGTACTAATGCTCATGGTAGCATTATTCATGATTGACAAAAAGTAGAAACACCCAAATGCCCATCAAGGTATGAATGAATAAACAAAATGTGGTATATGCATAAAATAGCATATTATTCAACCATAAAAAGAAATGAAATGTTGATAAATGCTACAACATTTATAAGCCTCAAAAATAGTATGCTAAAGAAAAGAAGCCAGGCACAAAGGTCACGTATTATATAAATCAGTCTGCATAAAATGTCCACAATAGGCAAATCCCTGGAAACACTGTGCAGACAGTAAGCCTAGAGATGACAAAATTGGAGAATGATTGCTAATATGTATGGGGTTTCTTTTGGGGGTAAGGAAAATATTCTGGAATTAGATAGTGGTGATAGTTCCACAACCTTGCAAATATTCTAGAAACCACTATATTGTACACTTTAAAAGGGTGAATTTTATGGTATGTTAATTATATTTCAATAAAGATGCAAAAGTATTATTAAAATGATACAATTTGGAATAAAAATCTAAGGAACTATTAACACTAGGTGAAATCTCGGATGCTTCTTCATAAACGGACAATCTCTGAGGTTGAGTCAACAGCTGATGGTGAACATTTCCTTTGATCTGAGGCACTTCCAGGATATATTCACAACTCAGCTTCTGTGGCTCTTTAGATCATTTGGTATTTCATATTCTTATCCTACCGTATTCACACTCTTTTCTCTGAAATTTAGAGGCTTAAGAAATCTGCTTTTTCTAGGAAAAGACATTCATCTGTTTTTGCTTCCTAATGGCCACAGCATATAATAGAGAGACACATTATCCATCCAACCTCCACACCTGCCACCTACTCCTATTGTTTTTCCTATCCTTAGAAGCCAGCGACCTGAATTAAAGCCAATTTCAATGACACTTTTAAAGTTGTCTAACAACCAGATTCTTCCAAGGCTATTTCCATATTCTAAGTGTGTGGACATTTTCACCATGAACATGCAAACACAGCCACCTCTTTGTTCTCTCCATGACCACCAACCTAATAGAGTTGCTACACACAACCTCTCCTGGTCTCTGAAGACAAACTTCTGATGCCTTGTAAGTCATCTTTTCCATCTCCATTACACTTAATTCTAACCTCCGAGATTGTTAACGACCTCCTAATGACCAAAGCCAGTAGATTTTCCCAAGTTTTGATGCTAATTTTCTTCTCTGAAGAATTTAATACTGTTTAAAAAGCCACTAGCTCCAAGTTGTCATTTTCTCTTTTAACTAAGATTGTCAAAAAATAAAAAAATGTAGCTGATGTTTCTTCACTGTTCTGTCTCTAATGCACAAAAGCTTTCTTGGAGTAGTGAGTCAGACACTAGAGACGTTAAATATATGTATCATACGTAAAAGCTGTTTGATCACAGGCAAACTAACTTCTCAGAGTCACAACAACTTTTTTCTGCAAATCGGGTGTTTTTCAGAGTTTCTATAAAAATGATATGACATCTTACATATGAATTTATTATCACTAGCCTGGCACATAAATGGTAGATTTTTTTTTGCTATAATTAGTATTATTTTATCATCTTCACCACTATTATTATAACCTCCTTTATAATAATTAACTTTGAAGTCTCTATCTCCAGTTCTGCCCTCTTTTCCAAGCTCCTGTAGAATTCTCTGCTGGATAGAACTATGAGTGTTCAACCTACTTCCACCTACTCTCTGTCCATCCAAAGTGCATCTGATCATCTTTGTCAGGTACCAAGAAACACCACTACTTCACTGATGACATCACCATCTTCACAGTTATATGGTTTGAAAGCCTGGTTTCAGCTTTCATTCTTTCTTACTTTGGGGAAAAAATGTATTCCCAAGTTTACTCAACTATGTCTCTGCAATATTTCTTAAGTGCACCCCTGCCCTCCATTTCCATACAGAAAGGAGGCCGGGCCCTTGTTATTTCTCACTTTCATCACTGGTTCTCAGACGTGGCAAAATACCGCAATCAAAATCCAGATCCTCGGAACCACCCCACATCTACGCAATCATAAACTCCAAAGAATAAGGCCTAGAACTCAACCGTATTGAAAAGTTCCCAAGCGATTCACATAAACTGCCAGATTTCGAAATCAATGGCACATATCAGGAAAGCACCCTCTGACAGTCTAATTCCAGTATCAGCTGTTTTCAATGTTTCTTTTTACTCAGTAATGCCAGCTATATTCTTTAGAAAGTTCAGCTTCTCAAATCACTGCTCTAAAACACTCTCTACCTCTCCACTATCTACAGAGTAATGTTCAACCTTAATTATTCAGCATTCATTCATCAAACTTTTAAGCACCTACAATAATAGATGCTGAGTCTATGAAAACCGAGGATAAAATCCGTGAGTGGTTAGCCATCTAAAGATGGGAAGAGAGTGATGTGATGGAAGGAGACAGAGAAAGAGAGGAGAGAGAAAGGAAGAGAGAGTGCCAGCATTTATTCAATATCTCTATCCTGCTAGCCAAACGATCTACACTTGGGATTAATTTTCTTCTTAGTTTGGCACTCAAGGCCACCACTGTCAGGTTTCATTCTTATTCACCACCGTTACCCAAGCTCCAATGAAAATAAAAAGCTCCCACTTTTTCCACAAAACCTCTGAGTCTTTGTGCATGTAAGTTTGGGCTCATAGTAGGCTCTTGGGGTAGAAAGACTTTCCCTATACGATCTGATTTCCTTGTGTCCAAATCCTTGTCATCGTTCATGTCCCAAGTAAGCCAATCCTGATTGACCAAACAGAAAATGAGTGCTCTGAGTACCAAGTACTCTATAAGGAACTGAGGACCTTCTCCCACACACAATAAATATTTTACATTTGTTACCTTTCCCATTACACTGCAAGTCCCTTTAGGGAAGGATTCATAATGGCTCTTTCATTGAATCTTTACAGCACTACTCTATATCATAAAAGCTTTAAACTAATGAATATAAACAGATAGAGCAACAAATAATGAATACTTTCATAAAACCTGAATTCTTGAACCTATTAGGAGTGTTATCAGACCAGAAGTTTACTAAGATGATATTACTGATATAAAATAATAGCTGATTAAATTATAGTTAATAATGAGATATGCAGTCATTTTTGCATCACTAAATGGCAGAATCATTCTGTAAAAAGATATCATGTTCAGTATTGAGTTAATTAAGAATTGTGGGCATGTTTAGTTTTAAACTAAGCTTTTATTAGCCCAGGAAACTACCTAAACATACTAAGAATATTATCTAAATTTATTTAGAGAAATCTACGCAGAACTAGAATATGCTGATAACCATAGTCTGGTCTAAAATGTGGAAGTGTCTCTCTGTGAATGTTTAGTATATGTATAAATCTCTATGTGTGTAAAGGCTCTGGAGATTCTGTACAATGCTGTGAAATACGTATTATATTTAAAAATAAAACAACATCAAGCTCAACTCTCACCAGGAGATTCCCATGCACAGCTAAAAAGATAATTCTACTAAATGGAAAGTTTTCATTTAATTAGGTTCAGTAGCACAGTAGTACCCTGACAAAAATAGCAGATGTCAATACCATTTTAGGAAGCCAATCCTATGTAGACACACCTGCAGAGAAGCCAATTCATCTCAATATATGAATCCAGGGTGAAAACAAATGAATTATATTATGGATTTTAGAGTTGCACCAGTTCAAACAGATTATGTCACCATAAGCCAAGTCATCATTTTGAAAGAAGAAAGCCAACCAAATCTAAAGAAGTTAATAGAATTTTCCAAGGGTTTAGTACATTCCCTAAAAGTCTTCCATACAGAGAATAGGTAGTTCAAATTTTAGGTAAAAGAATGGAAATGAGACAATTAGAACAGCATTGACTTTAAAACTAAATAGGCAAATTGTAAGTGTAGGTCATTTTTCTTAAACTAAAGAAATCTAAACAGTGAATTACATTTAATTTTCAAATAGGCACCTCTGCTAGCTCCTCCAAGATGTCTCTTGTGGATACTAGCTTAAATTCCAGCATTCAGAGCTCACCCATCACATTCTGTTTCCAATTTCTGAAATGAAGTACAACTCACATAATACACAGCAAGAAAATAAATGCATACATCAGAATTAAGAGGGTCACTTTAGGCCCTGAACTCTCTTTACAGGTGAAAGTTGTAAGTTATGAAATAAAGATAACTCTGCCATAATTTAATTTTATGTATTGAGGGCTATTTGGAGCATAATAAACAAAAAAAAAAAATGACCTATTCTACTTTCCACAGGGGACAATAAAAGAAGAAATTAGCTTAAATTCCAGCAACAGAGATTTGGGTTAGATATGAGAAAGAGTTCCCTGACAGTGAATGCTGTAAGGATCTAGAGTAGGCTGCCCAAAAAAGCTGTAGAATTTCCTTCTCTGAAGATCTTTAAGAATCAGAAAAAATGCAAGCATGTAGGGTAGCTTAGGAGATAGAAAAAGATGGTTAATTAAGTGATTCAAAAAGGTACTTCTGATTTATTTCCTATGTTTTAAAACTAGTAATTCAAATAAATCTTATATTGACTGTCTCCAATAAAAATGAACATTTCCAAACACTGCTTTACCAGTTCCAAATTTAAAAACTGAGGCTCAAAGAGGTTACATAAACAATTAGGCGAGGCAGTATTTACAGCTAGGCTTCCCTGATTCTAAATTCCATTTAATGGCACTATTTTACATATAAGAAGACAAAAGGTGTTAACAATTTTGTCTTTATATTGACAAATAGCTAGGATGTTACGGGCTGCACTTCAGAGAGGCATGCTTAAGCGCTAAAACCTTCTGAACACACACATTTCCTGCACAACAATGTAACTAAGAATGTATCAGGGGACTGGCTTCAATTCAAAAAACTAGAAACCATCATCATCATCTCACATTTGTTGATGCACTAGACGAAAAAGGCAGCTACATCTTCCTTTTTTCATATACATGGTGAACCAAGAATAAAAGTGCTAGCTAGGGTCAGTACACATAATGTTTCAGTCTGCTAAGGAGGTCTAAGTCACCGCTATAAAATCTTCTGTGAACCAGGTAAATTTACATGGAGGAAATCCTCTGATCCTCAACTAGGGGTTGATCCCTAACCCTTCCCAGTTACTGAACAAATGCATGAAACCCTGCCAATGGTGACAGGACAGAATGGGAGAATAAAGAGGGCTCAATATAAATCTATCATTATTACATTAACAAGTCATTATTACTAGAAAAATAACTTCTAGAACTTGTTTCATTAATGAGTCAGCAGAATCTTCGATTTATACAGAGAATATATTACTCAATCATAAAAATAAGGCAACAGAAAATTAAAAATGAACTATAGTCGAATTCTCTTTGAAACTTGAAGTTAATGTGTTTTGACAATAATCTAATTTTAAAAAGGTACCTTTACAAAAATTATAATGGACCCATTTATAGAACCAAAATGGTATCCGAACAAGTAAAATTCTTATATTTCAATGAGAAATTAAATCCTCAAAACTGCCAACAAAAATATTTATATTTTTCACATTTGTTTACTTACTCAGCTCAGTCATTGAATAAGGAGCTGTACAAACTTTTCCTTTAGTCAAGGTCAATGGGTAACACTGAGATGTGTTTGAAGTATGAACACTTTTTGTATCTTTTGAGTAATTATGGTATCATTGACCTTGGTAAAACCTAATGTGAAATACTGTTGCCAAGTGGAAATGGCACATAACTAAGAATAAGAAATTCAATGCTCTAGTCAGAATTCTACTCATGATACAGAATACAGTTCACTATAAATCTGTTTCTTGCATGAAATCTTTTAATAGCATTTGAGAATAATATATTCTAACACAATTCAAATAAAATAGAGCAGTTGAAATGTTAAAACACAAGAAATTTCTTAAATGAGATCCATGATTGCCTCTTCTAAATTTGTAGTATGTAAACTCATATTAATTATTGAAACTTACAACATGAATGAAAGCTTTTGAAGTAAAACTGTCTTATTCCTTTATGTGACACCAGTTTCACTCTCACCTTTCCCTCCCCATTCAAGAGGATGCTTTTGAGGGAAAGGCTCAGGGTAGGGGCTACTGGGTGTTTTCTCAGCTACACTACATTCCAGTGTATGGTCTTATTCAATAATTTTCACATTTTGCTTTGAAAAGGCAAGGGCAAATTTTCCAAGAAAGGGGAAAAGTGACAGAACAGTTTTTTGTCACCTAGGAAGCCTAAGGATGTCACCTGCATTTCAATTTGCATAAAAAGTAGGACCCACAAAGGAATGTGCCCTAAGGCAAAAAGGAGTACTAGATTCTTGATTGTGAAATCTGCTCCTAACTCCTAATAAACTTTAAACCAGGTGGGTGGCAATGGTCTTTAGCCTCTAGGGGCTCTTTTGTTTTTCATCTTGAAAATGAGCAAATGCAATTAAATGGCTTCTAAATGGCCTTTAAAATATCCTGATACCAACTATCAATAGGCTTCATACCCATTTTGCTCTGTTTGGATTTTCTATTTCATACCTCTTGGATAGGACAGGTAAATTCCAAAGAAGGAAAACAAAAAATAAGAAAACCATGACCACGGAAGTATCACCATTCTCCTCATTTATGAAATAATGACAATAACCTCCATTTCTGTGGAACTGTTTTGAGAAGAGGACTAATTTAATAGAGTGTCTAGCACAATTTGATGTTGGGTATGAGGTGTCTGGAGCCTTCTATCCTAATGATCTAGTTTTTACTTTTTATAGAGGTATTCCTGTAGGAACCTTGGCAATCTAACAGACATTGGATCCAGAATCACTGAGCTTTTTGAAATATCCTATGGCCTGGCAATGGGTATGACAAAACTGTCTTAATAATTAGATGTGTGAGTCCCACTGGAAGATAAGCTTTAGAATTACCCCTAAGCTAATGTAAGTGCTCTCTACAGTACAGTGTATAAAATTATATGGTAATAGTATATACCATATGTCCTCTCATAATTTTCAGTATCTCCTTCTATAGTTCTTTTCCCAAACAATCCTAAGGAAGATATTGTGATCAATTAATACAAACTAACCTTGAGTGATTTTCTTCAAATGATGTTGCAAAGTCATTTACCTCAATATGTAGAAAACTTTCATATCAGTTCCAATATGTATTCTGAGTCATTCAAATAAAGATTTGTGTTTAAAAAAAAAAAAGTTTTATGTGCCATCAGGCATCGATGGCTATAAGAGGGGCCAGCACATGAGTGATAAGCAATTCTCCATCCACGTTTGCTAAATGGAGACAAAGCTTTACATTCACAGGTCATTGCATGCAAGAATGATACAGCAGATCAAATATAACAATTCCACAGACCAAATCTATTTGTAGTGTGAAAGGAAAACAAAAACCTTGGGACCCAAACTCACTTTGCCAAATGGAAAAGGCTTGAGAACTGAGTTGCAAAACTGCCTCCTATTTTGTTCCTAAGTAGATAGCTGCAAAGATAGAAGTCCACATACCTACCCAGGTGGCCTCCCTTAAAATGTGCTGACAAGAAAATTCTTTGTGAGCCCCAAGATATTTACCCTATTTTATGGTTTGTATTTGTGTCCCCACCCAAACCTCATATTGATTTGTAATCCTCAGTGGTAAAAGGCGAAGTCTGGTAGGAGGCGAATGGATCAAGAGGGCAGACGTCCCCCTGTTTTTCTCATGATAGTGAGTGAGTTCGCACGAGATCTGGCTGTTTAAAAGTGTATGGCACTTCACTATCTCTTCCTCCTTCTGCAGCCATATAAGATGTGCCTGCTTCCCCTTTGCCTCCCATCATAATTGTAAGTTTCTTGAGGCCACTCTAGCCATGCTCCATGTTAAGCCTGTGCAACTGTGAATGAATTAAACCTTTTTTCTTTATAAATTACCCAGTCTCTGGTAGCTCTTTATAGCAATGCAAAAACAGACCAATACAGAAAATTCATACCAGGAGTGGAGCATTGCTGTAAAGACACTTGAAAATGTGGGCCGGGCGCGGTGGCTCAAGCCTGTAATCCCAGCACTTTGGGAGGCCGAGACAGGCGGATCACGAGGTCGGGAGATCGAGACCATCCTGGCTAACCCGGTGAAACCCCGCCTCCACTAAAAAATACAAAAAACTAGCCGGGTGAGGTGGTGG
>NW_012109141.1:1329176-1333925 GCF_000951045.1 Mandrillus leucophaeus
AAGCACAATCACAGATGTTCCTGAGGTTTTGTTTCTTTTTCCCAGGTGCATCCTCAACCTTGACAAAATAAGCTTCCAAATTTGATAGAGACTCACCTCAATCTTTTTCTTTGGTTTGCAGCAGATATATAGTGACAAATAGTATAAAATATGAAAACAGACACAGCCATATGGATAAATTGCAAATTTTTCTTTTTCTATAGTAATAATTTTTATTTATTGAAATGTTTCTTATTAACTTATCAAGTTATCACAGATTCCATTATTCTCTATTCCTCCACTCTTAGGCAATGAACCTGTGGTTAATATTCCCTATAAAGGTCTTTAGATGTAGTGGGAAGGGCAGAGCAGTCCTTGGAGGCAGACCTGAGTCCCAACTGCAACTCTCCCATTCATCAGCTAGGTGACTGTGGGTATATTAGGTTTCTCGTCTACGTTTCAGTTTATTCACATTGTAAGGACTAAAGGAACTATCCAGTGCTACGGGAACATAGCAGAGATTCAAACAATGCTAGAAATCCAAACCCTGCTCACAATGCATGGTATTTGGTATAAAAAGATACTGAATGAATGAATAAAGAATGAGTAAATGAGTGTTGCGCTTAATACAGATGTAACGGTCATACAACTGGGGTGACATTTGGGCATTTTCATATTTGGTCTTCTCATCTACAATATTTCTTTACTTTTATTTCATAATGATCTGCCATTGCAATTTGCCTATGGCTATGGAGTGGATGACGTGGTGTGAGGCCTACATCCTCCTTTCAGTACCAAGATACTGATTCCCTCACATGCTAAGAGTGACATATACCGGTGGCTCATTGCTGAGTCTCCCTCTGGAAATTGTCTTTGACTGCAGAAATGTGCCTTGCCCAGAGTCATGGCCTCTTCCCAAGGAAAGACAGCATCCAATGACTGCTCAATTTAAAGGTTCGAAGTTCTAGCCCTTTTACCTTAAAAAGAGTAACTCTGAAGAAGCATTTCAGCTCCAGAACTCCCAAGGGTATCAGCTGAGGATCATAAAGATAACCAAACAGTGCAGAAAGGGGAAATTCAGACATTTTGAGAATTGTTAGAAACAGAGTTTCACTTGACATTGATATCCAGGGAACTGAAACATCATTGCACTCCCTCCCTCATCCCCTACCTCTAATTAGATTGGAAAATGTAAGAGAGTCAGGCAATAAATGTAGTTTCAGCCCAGTTCTGGCTCATAGTGGGTCTACTAGGTAAGGATCTAGCCAGTGATTATTTTACTGACCCTTATATAATTAAAACAAACATACCTGTAAATAGCAGAACTCTCAGTTTGGCTCTTTGGTGTTAAAGTCAAGCATAAGTCTCAGATATTGCCCTCCTCCTTGTTCTTTTAAAATAGTATATCAAAAACAATATCATATAACAGGAGAAACAGCAGATAAAGAAACCAGGGGTAGTGGTCCTCCCATGATATCTCCAATTAATTTACCATCTGGCACTACAAAAAACAGATGAGTCCTGACAGATGACAGTAAACTTCCACAAACTAAACCAAGTAGTAATCCCAACTGCAGCTTCAGTGTCAGATGTGGTATTTTTTTTTTATTATGACAAATTAATATAGCTTCATGTATTTAGCCATTGAGCTAATTAATATATCATTTCCAAAATACTGGAAAGGAGTTTTGTAGCAGTTCATAGTTACATGACAAAGAAAAGAGTATATACTACAATCTGGCACTAGGGTTACACCAATTCTCTAGTCTTTTGTCATACTGAACTCTAAAGGGATCTAAACCATCCTGGATGTTCTGCAAAACATCACATTTGTATACTATGTAAATGACTGCAAATTAATTGGACCAGATGAGCAAGCAGAAAGTGCAATGCTTTGGATTAAGCTCATTCCATGTATGTGAATACTGCCCCAACTCATGTGCTAAGAGGATTAAAATTATAAGAACCAGGGAAAGTATATAATAAAGCTCCACCAAAAGACATTTAAATTCTATTTGTTGATAAAACACTCTATTGGCCAAACCAAGTTTCTAATCCCTATATCATTTTAAAATGATATAACTGAAGAATGAAGAGATAATTTGAAATAATTAAGATAGAATTCAGCCTTACCTTACTTCTGAGAAATTTGTTTTTGGATGGGTAATCAGAACTAAGCCTGAGTTTCTTAAGTATTAGTATGCACTGTATGCCCTGTGGACACATAATCATTAAGCGGCAACGGAACTTCATCAAAATGAACAGCTTTTATTTGAAGGACATTTCTATGTGGGTTGGCAGCATCAGACAGGGGTCAGCTCAAGTGCCTGGGATTGTGAGTTGGGTACATGGTGAACAAAGTGACATGGAGAAGGCTGCAGCAGCTGGCCTATCATACATGTAAGTCAGGTAAAGAGGAGCAGACACTGTGGGGCAGACCAGGCCAGCTGAACCTGGCCCAACAGAGAGTGTTGCATTCACAGAATTCTCCACTTACTCAAGAAATTAGAGAAGGGAATATGGAAGCTGACTCATTAATGGTCCAGTCCCAGACATGGATTGCCTTCTAGGATATGGTTGTAGACTTCACCAAATTCACTTCTCAGCAGACCATATACAAATAAGTGATGCGTTAGTACTATAAGAACCTAGTTTCCTTTGATCAACTTCCCAAACAGATGTGATTCTCTAGATGGAGAAAGGTGAAAAATCATAGCTGGTGGAGACTTGGTCAGATTCACCAAGAGACCTGGCCAGATTCAGTGACTATCATGGAAATCAAATCATCAATTTCTATCAATAGCATTTCTGAAGATAAACAATTCTATGACATTAAAATGGAAGAAATGGAAAGGAATGATTTCTCATATTTGTCATTAAAAATGGAAATGTGAAGACAAACTGGACAATTATCAGGAAAATGAGGAGAAACATTTAAGATAAGAATCATTCACACAAAACAAAGTACTTAGGAGAGTCTGTGAAAGTGATAAATACTGGGGACACTGTATCTTTCATGATCACTAGTACTTAGATAGTATTTCCATTAAGTATGATTCAAATGTTAAAAGTTTAAAACATAATTTAGTTTAGTGGTCATCAGGCAAACTATGCCAGTAACAGTAACAATCGTACTCAAACCTTTTGTTGGAACATTCACCTGATTCAATTTGCAAGAACTCAAACAGAAGATAAACCCTACAATGATAGCGATAAGTTTCTTACTTATAGTGTATCCCTTGGTATATCCAAGGGTGTAAATAAAAAGATAAACACTATGAACATAAAGATAGAAAATTCTTCAACTGTAGTTCTCACTACATTAACATCATGTAAATCACACTGGTGAGAAACCACATGAAGGTAAATAATGCATAAGCATGTGAAAAAGTCTTTAGCTGGTTTTATCACTTTTTTTCTCTATCAGAGAACTCATACTGGAGACAAACTGTATATACGTAATCAGTGCGGAAAAGTGTTCAGCATTTTCCATGTGATAGCTTCATTAGACATGAACAAAATCATACCAGAGACAAACTCAGTGACAGTCCTGAACTCAGAAAACCTTTCAGACAGAACACTCACTTCATTATGCATTACAGAACTTTCGTAAGAGGGAGGTCTTATGAAGATAATGAATTTAGGAAGTCTTATATACAGAGACTCATGTAATTATGCATCAGATAATTCACAATAGGATGAAATAATATAAAGATTGTAAAAAATACTTCAGTTGAAGCTGTCACCTTTTCTTCACATCAGAAAATCCTACTGGAGAGAAGTCATATGAATGACTTGATTGCGGAAAATTCTTCAGTCAGAGCTCTGACCTTATTGTGCATCAAAAAATAGAAAGAGAGCAATCAAATGAATGTTGTCAATGTAGGAGTCTTCATCTAAAAGAACAACTTCATAAAGCATCAAACAATTTCTCATATGGGAGAGCAATTCTTAACATGTAATCATTGTGGGACGGCTTTTGTTTATATATCTAAACTTATTAGGTACCAAATGAAGCATATGAGAGAAAACACTCGCTAATACACTGAACATGGAAAATTACTCACAAAGAGTAATAAATTTATTTTGCATCAAAGAGTCATTCTGGTGAGAAGCCCTATAGTACCTGTAGAGAAATGTTTTAAACAATATTATTATTCCTATTATGTACCAGAGAACTGGTCCTAGACAAATGCACACACGCACACACACACACGCATGCATCCATGCACATTATATTTTAGTAAACAAGTACATAAAATGTTCTTCTTTTCAGAAATTCCACAAATTTCTAAAAAATTAATTGGCCTGGAAGCACTGTTGAGGAAGGCTTAAGGCTTCAATCTGGAAAGGAATCATTACATAGGCAAGTTGAGATACAACCCAGCTTCCTTAACTTCTTCAAAATAAATAAAAATGCTATTGTAGGGAGAACTATTGCTGAGAAGACTAAAAAATGTACATAGTTATTGCAACAGAAGTTGCAATAATGTACAATCAATCAGTATTCCAGTGAGTTAATATGCCATTGCTTACTTGATTGCTCCACCCCCGGGGACAGTTGGTATACCGTTTTTAAACTGTTATATGTGTCTGCTATAAACCACACTTTGGTTTGTAGCAGAGCAATGTAAAGCAATCAAAGAACAACACATTTATATTACTTTTAGTACCTATTTTTAATATATTTGCATATTAAAAAAATTAAAAGAGCAGCTACAGATTATAAACAGAAGTAATTTGCCAGATAAAGGACTATAAGGAAATTAC
>NW_012109141.1:1334040-1337364 GCF_000951045.1 Mandrillus leucophaeus
GGGAAGATGTGAACAAGTTTGGAACTTCCTAGAGACTTGTTGAATGGTTTTGACAAAAATACTGACAGTGATATGGACAGAGATGAACAAGCTGATGAGGTCTCAGATGGACAGGAGGAACATATTTGGAAATCTGAACTTGCGAGTAATAATTTAGGGTATCAGGGGAAGAAATGTCTAAGCAGTATAATATTCAAGATGTTGCCTGCCTGCTTTTAGCAGTGTATGCTTATATTCAAGAGCAAAGAAATGATTGGGAACTGGAACTCATATTTAAAAGGGAAGCAGAGTTGTAAAAGTTTGGAAAATTTGCAGCCTGGCCATGTGGTAGAAAAGAAAAACCCATTTTCTAAGAAGGAATTCAAGCCAGCTGCAGAAATTTGCATTTGTAAAGAGGAGCCAAATGTTGATAGCCAAGATAATGGGGAAAAGTCCTTGAAGGAATTTCAGAGACTTTTGTGGCAGCCCCTCCCATTACAGGCCTGGAGGCCTAGGAGGAAAAAACAGCTTTGTGGGTCAGGCCCTGGGCCCCACTGCTCTATGCAGCCTCAAAAAATAATGCCTGGCATTGTGGTCGCTCCAGCTCCAGCCTTGGCTAAAAGGGACCAAGTAGCAGCTCAGGCTGTTGCTTCATAGGGTGCAAGCCAAAAGCTTTGGTGGCTTCTATGAGATGTCAAGTCTGAGCGTGCGCAAAGTGTGAGACCTGAGGCTTGGGAGCCTCTATCTAGATTTCAGAGGATGAATGGAAATGCCCGGATGTCCAGGCAGAAGTCTACTATGGGACAGAGCCCTCAGGGAGAACCTCTACTAGAATAGTGCAGAGAGGAAATGTGGGACTGGAGCCCCTACACAGAGTCCCCACTGGGGCACTGCCTAGTGGAGCTGTGAGAAGAGGGCCACCATGCTCCAGATCCTAGAATTGTAGATTTACTGACAGCTTTCACCGTGTGCCTGAAATAGCTGCAGACACCCAATGCCAGCCGGTGGAAGCAGCCAAGGGGGCTCCCAGTGCCTTGGGAGCCCACCCTTGTGTCACTGTGGTCTGGATGTGAGCCATGGAGTCAAAGATTACTTTGGAGCTTTTAGGTTTACTGATTGTCCTGCTGGATTTCAGACTTGCATGGGGCCTGTAGTCCCTTTGTTTGGGTGGATTTTTCCCTTTTGGAATGGGAGTATTTAGCCAATGCCTGTACCCACATTGTATCTTGGAAGTAACTAAATGGTTTTGATTTTACAGGCTTATAGGCAGAAGGGATTTGCCTTGTCTCAAATGAGACTTTGGACTGTGGATTTTGAGTTAATGTTGGAATGAGTTAAGACTTTGGGGGTATGTTGGGAAGGCAGGAATGTATTTTGAAACGTGAGAAGAATGTAAGATTTGGGAGGGGCCAGGGGTGAAATTATGTGTTTTGGATTTGTGTCCCCATTCCAATTTCATGTCAAATTGTAATCATCAATGTTGGAGGAAGAGCCTGTTAGGAGGTGACTGGATCATGGGGGCAGACTTCCCCCTTGCTGTTCTCATGATAGTGAGCGAGTTCTCACAAGATCTGGTTGTTTAAAAGTGTGCAGCACCTCCCACTCCCTCTTCTTCCTTCTCCGTCCATGTAAGATGTGCCTGCTTCCCCTTCACCTTCCACCATGATTGCAAGTTTTCTGAGGCCTACCAAGCTATGCTTCATGTACAACCTGTGGAAATGTAAGTCAATTAAACTTCTATTCTTTATAAATTACCCAGTCACAGGTAATTCTTTATAGTAATCTGAGAATGGACTAATACACCCTGTAACAGAGTTCTGCTGAATTTCACTATGACAATGTAAACAGCTTATCTCCACAGTTTTGGGACAAAGACAGGTGTAGAAGTTATCCTTCTGCTATCACCTGAGACAAATGTATATTGACTGCTCCCTTGACTCTGTATTTACTTTATCTTATGTACAAATGCAATTCTCTGAGCACACTCCTTTCACATGTAAAATGTGGATTCAGTGAATACTAATCAAAACCTTAAAAAGAATGTAACCACCTGCCTCTTTTATCTACCTTCCCCCATTTTTCCCTTTCTTCTTTTCCCTGTTGCCTTCTCTTTCGCCTTTAAATACTGAGGTCCTCAAAACCTCTTTGGAAGAAGCACAATCACAGATGTTCCTGAGGTTTTGTTTCTTTTTCCCAGGTGCATCCTCAACCTTGACAAAATAAGCTTCCAAATTTGATAGAGACTCACCTCAATCTTTTTCTTTGGTTTGCAGCAGATATATAGTGACAAATAGTATAAAATATGAAAACAGACACAGCCATATGGATAAGTTGCAAATTTTTCTTTTTCTATAGTAATAATTTTTATTTATTGAAATGTTTCTTATTAACTTATCAAGTTATCACAGATTCCATTATTCTCTATTCCTCCACTCTTAGGCAATGAACCTGTGGTTAATATTCCCTATAAAGGTCTTTAGATGTAGTGGGAAGGGCAGAGCAGTCCTTGGAGGCAGACCTGAGTCCCAACTGCAACTCTCCCATTCATCAGCTAGGTGACTGTGGGTATATTAGGTTTCTCGTCTACGTTTCAGTTTATTCACATTGTAAGGACTAAAGGAACTATCCAGTGCTACGGGAACATAGCAGAGATTCAAACAATGCTAGAAATCCAAACCCTGCTCACAATGCATGGTATTTGGTATAAAAAGATACTGAATGAATGAATAAAGAATGAGTAAATGAGTGTTGCGCTTAATACAGATGTAACGGTCATACAACTGGGGTGACATTTGGGCATTTTCATATTTGGTCTTCTCATCTACAATATTTCTTTACTTTTATTTCATAATGATCTGCCATTGCAATTTGCCTATGGCTATGGAGTGGATGACGTGGTGTGAGGCCTACATCCTCCTTTCAGTACCAAGATACTGATTCCCTCACATGCTAAGAGTGACATATACCGGTGGCTCATTGCTGAGTCTCCCTCTGGAAATTGTCTTTGACTGCAGAAATGTGCCTTGCCCAGAGTCATGGCCTCTTCCCAAGGAAAGACAGCATCCAATGACTGCTCAATTTAAAGGTTCGAAGTTCTAGCCCTTTTACCTTAAAAAGAGTAACTCTGAAGAAGCATTTCAGCTCCAGAACTCCCAAGGGTATCAGCTGAGGATCATAAAGATAACCAAACAGTGCAGAAAGGGGAAATTCAGACATTTTGAGAATTGTTAGAAACAGAGTTTCACTTGACATTGATATCCAGGGAACTGAAACATCATTGCACTCCCTCCCTCATCCCCTACCTCTAATTAGATTGGAAAATGTAAGAGAGTCAGGCAATAAATG
>NW_012109141.1:1339744-1349685 GCF_000951045.1 Mandrillus leucophaeus
GAAATTACGTGTTTATAACTTATTCAGTGCTACGGTAATAATAATTTGAATACAATTTTAAATATTTTTAAAAAGATGGTTTCTTTATTCTACTACAAAGGATGCTTGGATACAACTTGCTGGAAAACTTTCCCATGAACTCTAGCCTGTTTTAGGTTGGAGTTACAGTTCTGCTCTGAGACATGGTTTTAAAAGCTCCTGAGAATTTAAGGACACTAAATTCTCTTTAACTTGGGACCTAGAAAAAACACCGGATGATTCAGGGGAAGATCCCATCTGAGTGAGAGCATGTGCCTCACTCAGTATTGGCAATATTTGTAGCAAGTGTGCTCAGAGAAAAAAACAAAGCACTCACTGTACAAGGCTAAGTCTAATGTTAGTCTTTTATCTTCCTAAAGAAAACATGGTTAAGAACAGTGACTAGAGCTTGACTGCTCAGGTTCAAACCCCACCTCTTCCCCAACTAGCTGGGCAATCTTGCGTATGGTACTTAGCTCCTCTGTGCCTGACTCATACACATCCGTCTTTGCTAAACTGGGATAACAGTAGTACTTACTTCATATGATTGTTGTATTAAATGAGTAAATATATAAAGAGCATAGAATAATGCCCGACACATATGAAGTGCTTTATGATTCTATTTATTAATATTATAAGTATTGCTCCTATCTAATGTAAGCCTGTTTGAGTACTTATATGATGAGCATAAAAATGTAAGCTTTTACTTCACTTTCAGTCACTTCACTTTCACTCCTGATTTGCCTAAATTGGGAGTCATCAACCTGGGAAATCACTGACACCTAGTGGGTGTATGGATTCATTTGTGAAGATCAATAAACTCACTTTGAATATTTAAAAAATAAAAAAAAAAACCAACATCCCCCAACTACACAAATATGTTTTCATCATTTTATGATTTTAGTGTGTTTATAAAGTGTTTGATGTAATTAGGATACGAGGCCACCTGTTATGACGAAAGCCAAAAGATCAAGGAGTTAAACCAGTTCCTTTTTCTCTCGTGTAACAGTTGGCATATACATAGTTCATATTTGATGTGGCTGCTCCATATCACAGGCATAGGCTCTATCTGTGGTATTACTCTGGCATTCTCAATGTACAGCTTCCATTTTGTAATCTAGGTCCTCTTACTGTAACTCAACCGAGCCTGTGGGTAGGTAGTGGGAAAGGAGAAGTGAAGGCATGCCGCTTCTCTCTAAGCATAGGGTCTAGAAGTTGCACATAAAATTCAGCTCATGCTTTACTGGATATAACTTTCTGAAAAATGACATGTAGCTCTAAGGGAGGTTGGGACATGTATTGCACTACATCCAATTTAGTTCTATTACTAAAAAAGTATGTGAGAATGAGTAAGGGGGTTGACAACTGTCTGTGTAATGGTGTTATCATGTGATGCTGAATTTAAATATTGTGTAGATATTTGGAACTGGGAAAAAACCTGAGTCTACATGACATATGAGATTCATATTTATACAGCAATGGTTTCGCATATAAGGCATCACAATATTCATCAGAACACAGGATGTTATTAACACCCTTCTAGCATTACTGAGAGGATTAAGTGACACACTGTATCTAAAGCAGTCATTCCAGAATAGACACACAATAAAGATTCATTCTCTTCCTTTTTCTTATCTTTCTGGATAGCCCCGGACTGCTGCTCCTCCAGGTTATAATAAAACAGAACCATTATCATATGCTCCAATTGGGCAGAATGGGACTCTCGCTGCAAGTTAGATGCCCTTTGAATGGAGTTTTAAGGCTGACAGTTGCTTGCTTCCTCTTCCAAAGTCAGTCTACCTGAGCTTGGAAGTTCACCCAGAGCTCAAGCAAGGGAGGCCAAGGCAATATTTCTTCATTAGGCCACTTGGGCTCTAAACACCTGCTAAGCATTTTCCTTGGGTAACCCCTATAATTTAAGAAGGGATTCATCTTCATTTTGGGTCTCATGGAAAATCAATATTCTTTGTGTCATCAAGAAAAAATTTTGATGCTAGACATATTCTTACTAAGTCTCTAAAACCCAACATAGCTATGTCCTTACACTTCCAAAAAAAGCTCATTTTCAAAAACTGCCCTTATCAGTTACACAAATTTGTCTTATCTATCTTCTATGCTACAGAAGGCCTCTGAAGTGGCACCTAGACTAGGAACTGGTATAGTTACCTTCTAGACCCCAGAAATCTTCCCATTCCCTTTACCCAAAAAAGTTTGTTTCAATCGCTTTACTTACAAAAGAAAAGAAAGCCATGTTCATGGTTTCCCAAGCCAAAACAGGCATTTTGTAGTTTGTCTTTTAGCTCAAGAGATTATGGACTGACTTCTCTACTCTTAACCTATAACTCAACAGATGTATTGCAACTACATCCTATTCATTTAAAAATTCCCCAAACCAGCTGGGTGCAGTGGCTCATGCCTGTAGTCACAGCACTTTGGGAGGCCGAGGCAGGTGGATCACTTGAGGTCTAGCATTTGAGACCAGCCTGGCTAACATGGTGAAACCCTGTATCTATTAAAAATACAAAAATTAGCCCAGTGTGGTGGCGCGCACCTGTAGTCTCAGCTACTGGGGAGGCTGAGCAGAAGAATGGCTTGAACCCAGGAGGCAGGAGTTTCAGTGAGCCTAGATCGTGCCACCGCACCCCAGCTGACAGAGTGAGACGCTATTTCCAAGAAAAGTCCCCAAACCTGGATCTTGCTGACTTATTTTGTCCAACTCTTCTCCAGTCCAAGAATATTTGTTGTCTTTTCTACTTTAATATTTTATAACAACAAATTTA
Organism: Mandrillus leucophaeus; assembly: GCF_000951045.1. Classification (NCBI taxonomy): domain Eukaryota; kingdom Metazoa; phylum Chordata; class Mammalia; order Primates; family Cercopithecidae; genus Mandrillus; species Mandrillus leucophaeus. The sequence continues at coordinate 1,342,543 of NW_012109141.1, forward strand.
AATCAGAAAGTCTTTTTTATTCTTTAATATTTCCAAATTGGTGTTAATGAAATTTTGATATGATGATAAAGGTACAAAATGGACTTTGTAAAACAGATGGACATGTTTTATTTCCAGATAGTTCTGCACTACTATATAGCCTATGAAATCATTTTCATTATAAATCATATTTTCATATATATAATCTATTAAAAGATCTGTTCATTGCTAGTGAAGCATAAAACCAACACATTAAACAAGGTCCAACTGGGTGTGATGGAAGCAGTGGAGCCACTAAAAAAAAAGTTGTCAGATTGAAAACTGTCAAAATAGTCAAAATAACAAGTGAGTCAAAAATGTATTTCTAACTGCTGGTTTTATAACCAGCAAGCTACAGCTGTCTATCTTTAAAAACAAGAAATATTTGAATTAAGGTAACATTAAATTTGCATATTAACCTTCTTAAGAAGAAAGGTACAATAATGCTTAGTTACTGAAATAATACTTTGATTTCACATTTCAAAGTAAAATAAAATCCTAACACTCTTTTATAGGATATCCAACTCATAATGACTGCTTTGTCTTTTTTGGATATCATATGGTTTTGTTTCAATGAAACTTTACAAATACTTTACCAAACTTCACAAATACGTTTTAAAGGAAAATTATGAGCATGTTATTAGATAGTAAAAGTATAAATCAAAGATCTAATGTCAAAAGTCAATTTTACATCATAAAACAGCCAGGTTCCAGACAATTCACTTAACACTGTAAGCTAAAGTTTATGAAAACATTTCTCAAAAAGAAAACCGGAGCATTTATAAATGGTTGAAAATGAATTTGAAACTTTTGAAAACACATGAGTTCTGTTTTGAAAATGGCAGAAAATGCATACAAAGTATTATGATATTCAGTAAACTTACTAGGTCCCTCTATATTCTCATAAGTTGATACAAATTCCTAGTGGCATATTAAGCAGAGAAATGCACTACAGGTAAAAAAAAAAAAACAGGACATTAATATATAAAGAAAATATTCAATTTTGACGGTTTTTAATCAGTTTACAGGAGATAGTGAAATGGTCTTACTACAATAAATAAATGTGTGTGTGTGTGAATGTGAGATTTCCAAAATTAAAGCAGATCCATTCTATGCTAACATTTGTAAAATAAGAATTTGCTAATAGTGCTTAAGGTACTATGCTATAACTTTATGTGCATTATCTTTAATCCTTTGTAGGTTAGTATTATCATCTCATTTTACAGATAAGCAAATTAGGGCTCAGAATGCTCATTAAACCTGCCCAGTTTTAGTGAGCAATGAAGCTGAGATTCAAATCTAGGAGTTTTGCTCCAAAGCTCAAGACAGACAAAAAAATTGAGACATTCTGTTCCAATGTCTGCAACCTAATTTTAATGCTTTTAATTCTCAAGAATAAAAAAGTCAATTACATTCAAAAAGGAAAGGTAAATTTTGCTGCTTAAGTTTGCGAAACTCATAAAGAATCCTAAATAAAATAGCTATTTTAGGATAAATCTTTTACTTTTAATATCAGATAACATACTGCGTTTTGTAATACAAAATTGTTTTCTTTCGATATTGAAGGGCTGAAGAAACAGCCCATACTAGGGGATGAAAGAAGGGGGTTAATACCGGCAGTAGGAAATTGCAGCAGCCAGACAAAACCCTTCAGGTTATCTTGGCCAGTTTAGCAGTGCTGAGAACATTCACGCAATATATAGTACTTTCAGGCTAAAAGGTTCGGCACATTTCAGTTGCAGAAGTATAAAGCCTAGCTTTTAAAAAGCTAAAGAGAAAACAAAAAGAAATTATAAGGTCAGAAATCTTTCAGTTGAAAGCATTATTAGTTTTCCAGCATTATGAAAAATTATCATCACAAGCACCATGTCAAACATTCCATAAAAATTATGAAGACTGGGGCCGGGCATGGTGGCTCACGCCTGTAATCCCAGCACTTTGGGAGGCTGGGCGAATCACAAGGTCAAGAGATCGAGACCATCCTGGATAACATGGTGAAACCCTGTCTCTACTACAAATACAAAAATTAGCTGGGCATGGTGGCGCACACCTGTAGTCCCAGCTACTCGGGAAACTGAGGCAGAATTGCTTGAACCCAGGAGGCAGAGGTTGCAGTGAGCAGAGATCGTGCCACTGCACTCCAGCCTGGTGACAGAGAGAGACTCTGTCTCAAAAAAAAAAAAAAAAAAAAAAATTATGAAGATTGGGGAAATGCAAATTTTAAATGTTCTAATAAGCTAAGACACCAGTCACCATTTAACCTATTTATTAATCAACTCCTAAGCCATAAGAATTTGGACTATAGGGCAGATATCTCACTCTGCAGCTAAATACATCCTTTAGTACATATTTTTACCAAGTATGAGTGTGTATATATGTATATAAGTATATGTATATATTTATACATATATGTGCAAACATTGTGTGTGTGTGTATATATATAATATCTGTGTGTACATACAAGAGTTCCAAAATTAAAGCAGCTCCGTTCTATTCTAACATTTGTAAAATAAGAATTTGACAAATTATTCTTGAGTGTGTATATATATATACACACACACACAAACTCATATATATGTGTAAGTACAAATATACTTACATATATAAGTATATGTTTATACTTATACACATGCATACACTTTCAAGGTTAAAAATGTTAACAAAACACACATAGAGATAAGCACAGTTACATTGCAGACTTAAAACCTAACAAAGAAATGTTTCTTTAGGACATGTCTCATGGACATTTTATACAAGGTATGAAACGCTAAATCACAAGCAAACCAATCAAAACAATTTGATCAACACAACATTAAAATTTGACATTTAATCACACCAATCTGATAGCTATTAAATAAAAGCTACCCATTTCCAATTCTCCATACCATGTTAAGTTGTTTCAAGCATCTTATTTGGTCAAACTTACAGTAAGTAGGAAAAGTTATCAACACTTCAAAGTATTTAGAAATAAACAAATCACTGAAGAGTTAAAGGGTGTCCAAAAACCACACAAAGCAAAGTCACAGAATCAAATATCTTTTTTTAAATGTATAAGTGACTTCATTAATATTTACAAAATTGAATCACATTTGGTTCACTGATATTTACCACAAAAATATTTATTTATCTTCATTGTGATAAAATCACTTATTTCATGTGCTCATTATAAATACATAACTATGACTTAAAAATGTGTTTGTCCTCTGAATCAACTAAAACAACTGAGTCATCCTACATAAAGCAAGTGGCATTCATGCCACACTTTAGCAAACATTAATGTAAATGATTACAAGAATACAATGAGGATTAGTACACTTTTGGGTGGGGAGATTTAAAGGAAGGATAGTCCAAACAGAAGTGGAGTCAGCCGAGGGGCAAAACTCTGCTTCTCTTCTATGTATTTCAAGGGCATATGTTGCACTTACTCTGTGCCCGACACTGTTTAAGGTGCTCTGCAAATATCCAATCATTGATTCTTACTGTAACCCTATGAGGTAAGTAATATTGTTATGTGCATTTTATAGATGAGAAAGCTAAGGCACAGTGAGGGTCAGTCACTTGCCCAAGCTAGTACGTGGCAGAGCCAGGTGTTGTACCTAAACACAGCCCATATCCCTAACCACTAAGTGGTACTGCTTTGAATGACCCAAAACTGCCCCCTTTGGATCCTTTTTCTCTTACTCATTCCCTTTTGTGATATAAGTGTAATCATTCTTTCATACAAAAATATATATACATAAGGTTCTGGGGAAGCATCAGCAAGCAAAAGCAGACAAGAGTTCCTGTTCTCATGAAGGCTGCAGTCTGCTGGGACAGACAGGAATTTAGGAATTATATATAAATTAGTGTGTAACTGCTGGTTAAAATAAATACTATTAAAAAGCCAGGTTTTCTTAATGCATATGACAAGAAGCAAGACCTGGGTGGGGCAGTCACAGAAATACCCCCCAAAAAGGAACACTAAGCAGGAGCTCTAAATATGCTATCATTAACCAGGTAAAGAAGGGCAGGAGCTAGAAATGTGGAGCCCCCCTAATTTCCATTTTCCCCAATAAATGAGGTCAGCCTCATTTATTGATGTGGAAGTGGAAGGACAGATAGTTCTGGTCCACAAGAGTCTTTCAAACACTGACAGGCTTGAGGTGACCAGAAAGGAAAATGAGATCACAGGATTCAACAACTGAGGGCAAACACAGTCCCAGCTGGGGGTAAAAGTAGCATTTCCAAACCTCCCTGTTCCTGTCTCTCCAATAATAAAGGCACCCATTATTTATCACAATATAAAGATAAAATCAGAGTTATTTACAAGTAACACTGTATCTGAAAGAGGGACTCGTGCAATGGCTGAATTCTTTGAGCTGCTAGAATTCACATTACTGCTTCCAAGGGCCTCATACAGTCAAAAAGGTTTACAGTGATTTAGCCTTCATGATTTACAATGAAGGTTTACAAAAAGGTTTACAATGATTTAGCCTTGGGTGCTTATTCAAAGCACCCAAGACCACAGATACCACCTTCTATCACTTCCATCATTTTCGATGGCCTTCTCGAGGCCTTTCACACTTTCTAAACACGCTCCTGATGTAGGAAGGACAATAGAAGCCACGAGGAAAGTAAAAGTTTGAACAATTATGAATAGATCAGAAAGGTTACTTCCTGCCATTTGCATGCCTCACTCCTATTAATATATTTCCCCATAATGTTGGTTCTGTTTTTAATAACAGCACAACACTGCTGATTCACATTCACCATATGGTCCTCTTGGACTCCCAGGTCTCTGTCTGCTGTACTTGTGCCTGCCTAGCTAGTCTTTTCTTAACCATTATCTGTGCAATTATTTGGATGTTTTCATACCAAAGAAAAGCTTGGATTTATCCTCACTGATCTTGATTTTGATTTAAGCAGATCACTTCTCTAGGTTATTCCATTCTCAAGTATGCTGCCCTCGTTCAGGTCTTCACAAGGCCTCACCTGACTTGCTGTAAGAGACTCCTAATTGATTTATCTGCCACCACCTTTCCCAATTCCCTCTAATGTCATGCTTCAGACATTAGAGCACACTAATCAGACAGCTTGCCTCTGGAATAGAAATAAAGCTCAAATCTCTCAGAACAGCATTTAAGACCATATAAAATCTGTTCCCAGCCTTCTTCCGACCAAACTCTGACCCCATGTGATTTAAATATCAACCACACATGCCTACTCACCTCTCAGCAATATTCTCTGAGCTCCCCTACTTTGGGTCATGCTCTCCATTCCTATAGAATGTTACCATTTCCAGCCCTACCTGCTATTTCTACTCTTAAAATCTGCTTGATAGCAAGGCCATATCTCTGGATTTTCCCCATTCTCCCCATCCAACATGTCTCTCTGTCCTCTATGCTTCCACAGTATTTTGTATCACTATTACAATCCAGTAATTCCTCAACAATTCTAAGGATAACCAAACACCATGTTTGCAATAACCAAGGCTGGCATGTTCAAGTTCTCAACAACAACAACAATAAATAAATAAATGAAGGATTAGAGAAAAAAATCATAGTAGCTTTAGTCTATAAAATACAGTCAGTATAAGGTTTTTCAAAGACACTTGTTACTGATATATTGTGGTTAAAAGTATACCCTGATAAGCTTTTTTTTTTCCCCAAGGAATCATCTTTATTACTAATGCTGCAGCATAATTCTTCCAGAAGCTTATATGTTCACAATATTTATTAATAGGTTACAGAGTTTGAAACAACAAGTTTGAGTTTGTGTTTTTTCTTTGTTTTTTTTTACAAACTATCTTACTGTTTTAAAACATGTTTTTGTGATACTGGTCTTACTCCTCTACATTGAGTAAATGGAGTTTAAATAGATTTTCCCTCTCTTGGAATGAACATGGTCACCATTTTTTCTTCCAAAAGTAGAATCAGTAATTTTCATATTTGCTAAATGAAGGAAACTGAAGTAAGTCATGCATATGTAAAATGATGTTAGATTTTTAATTTGGGGTATAAAATTATAAAACTCAAATGTCCAAAACCATAGATCCCGAAGGGCTACTGGTATCCAGGAAAGTTGTATGCATAACTTTCTCTTGAAAAAAAGGCATAGTAATTCAAGAAATGTGTGCTAAACAAAATTATGTTTTTCTAGGATGCAAATGTAACTGACACGGTATTTATGGTCTAAAGGTAAAAGTGGTTCTGATGGTTTCTGCATTCTATTTTCATATGGTGTGGGCGGCAAGCAGCCTTTGCTACTGGGTGAACCCTTGAATTTCAGGAAGAATGAAAACTGATTATCAAGACTGATTTGGCTCCTAAGGGTAAAATACCTTAACTGTTCTGCAAGGAAGCCAGTTCTCTCCTAAAGTTGGGTTTCCCTAAGGTCATATACATGACACCTCTCACCATAATTGGAAAATAAACACCCAAAACATATACACTGGCAGCATAAGAACAAAGCGATAAAAGAATTAAATGTGATGCAAGAACACAGGAAAGGGCATGAAAGGATAGGAGTGCAGGAACTGGTCATGAGTAGAGCATTCTGAGATAAGAAATGTTAAAATTCCAGTGTAGCAGAAATCTAGGGGGAAGCGTTTGCTTGTAGGCTCATGAACATTTGATTCAAGGGCTTGTTAATTTCTAGAAATGGCGGTCATTACATAATAAGGCAGACTGGTGGATCAGGCAGATTAAATCAGTCAGTTAAGCAGTCATTTTCTCAATTCAACAACAGAACGTTCTTCAACAGGGGGTGGTTTAAGCCCTCCACATGCAAATAAAAAGGGCAAAGACACTGAGGAGAGAACAGGCAATTTTGCAAACAGTGGCAGGTGAGGTGAGCAACATGAGAGCATCAAGTGAAGAACAAAAGGCAAACAGTTAAACCAAGAGACACAGATGTAAGTACAGTAAAATCCATGGGGAGGTGGAGGTGGGCGGATTGCCTGAGCTCAGGAGTTCGAGACCAGCCTGGGCAACACAGTGAAACCCCACTCTACGAAACCCCATCTCTACTAAAATACCAAAAGTTAGCTGGGCGTGGCAGCACACACCTGTAATCCCAGCTACTCAGGAGGCTGAGGCAGGAGAATTGCTTGAACCCAGGAGGCAGAGGTTGCAGTGAGTGAACCAA
>NW_012109141.1:1349742-1373586 GCF_000951045.1 Mandrillus leucophaeus
AAAGAAAAAGAAAAAGAAAAGAAAAGAAAACAGAATCCATGGTGAAATGTGAGGAGAGTAGAGTAGGGGATGAGCTCAAAGCAAATGCATGCATGTATCCCACCCTGAACACACAACACACACACACACACTTATTTAGAGATATTTAGGTGTATATATGCTAACTTAGGAAACTTTAGAAGACCTTGTTATAATGATATTATTAGTCAAAAAATATTTAAGCCACAGTTTTGCAATTTTAAGATTGTACTACTGGTATCTGGAGTAACTGAATCTCTCTGGATGTTACTTGCCATTTCATTATGAAGCTGTACACTATTAGCTAGGATGGTCAACTGGAGAATTAACCTGAATGTGCCTATACTTTTCCTACCAATCTGGATGATGACAAACCATACAGCTTGCACCTTAATAGAGATAGATATATGATCAGAATCAACCAAAGAGAGTCATGTAATGCTTTCACCTCATTACATGACTCAGCTCTTGACAAATTAAGAAAACCTAGCCACTTGGGAAAGTGAGGCTGGCAATGTGAATCTAGGTATGGCTTTCTTTGCATATCTCTGAATTTTTCGCAACTTCTCTTCCCCTTTCAGCAGACCCCAATCAGTGCCTCATTACCTTGACCCAATCTTCCCTGCTGTGACCCCTCTGAAAATTACCTGTCTACATTGCATCCCTTCAAGAAGCTTGGGTACCATCTAGTTAACTTAAAAATGTCAAAATCAGAAAAGAGCTTGAGAGCTGTTCACGTACATGTCCACTGAAACATTTCACGAACATTAGTGATATTTAATGGCAAGGCAGATCTAATCATGGTAATTGGGCTGGAATTTTTTTCAACTCTTCAACAGAGCTGACAATGTGCAGCTATACAAGAGCCTTGAAGATAAAAAAATCTTAACTATCTCCCTGCCGTTATCTTTAATTCTTTCTGGGAATACCTTCTAAGCACCTTGATTTTCCTCCACCTTCATATTTGACCAGTCCCTGAAAGCTAAAATTCTGATAGCATTCATACCTGAAAAAACATTATATATATATATATATATATATATGATTATGTAATTACATATCCAATGTGATAGTAAGGACAAATATAAGAATAAATGATTTTGAAGGGCATAATTGTTTTGAATGCCAAGTTTTACATTCTACTTATTATAACTTCTAAAATGTATTTTTCCTGATTATAAAAGCAAAATGTGGGCCGGGCGCAGTGGCTCACTTCTGTAAAAGGAGGTGAGGCACTTTGGGAGGCCGAGGCAGGTGGATCACGAGGTCAGGAGTTCAAGACCAGCCTGGCCAACATGGTGAAATCCTGTCTCTACTAAAAATACAAAAAATTAGCCAGGCGTGGTGGTGGGTGCCTACAATCCCAGCTACTCGGGAGGCTGAGGCAGGAGAATCACTTGAACCCAGGAGGCGGAGGTTGCAGTGAGCCAAGATTGCACCACTGCACTCCAGCCAGGGCGACAGTCTCAAAAAAAAAAAAAAAAAAAGCTAAATATGTTCATCGAAAAATGGATTATTCATTTTTCCAAAAGAAGTATTTAGGGCTTTTTATTGACTGATATATAAGAGCTCATTAACCATTAAACATATTAAGATTTTGTCCATCACATATTAAAATTTTTTGCATGAACAGTTTATCTCTTTTTTTTACCCCCTTTTAAAGTAATTTCTTAAAAATTATGTCATACTTCATCTATTAGTTGTTTACTTTAAAATTTCTTCCTTTTTTATGCTTGGAAAGGCCTTCCCTACTCAATATCAAATTAAATAGTCATGTATATTTCTTTCTACTGGTTTTGCAGGAGTTTTGTTTTGTTTTGTTTTGTTTTGTTTTGTTTTCGCCCTTCTTACCAACTGATTGGCTAGTGTATTTTACCCCCTTTTAAAGTAATTTTTTAAAAATTATGTCATATTTAATCTATTAGTTGTTTACTTTTAAATTTCTTCCCTTTTATGCTTGGAAACGCCTTCCCTACTCAATATCAGATTAAATAGTTATGTGTATTTCTATTTGTTTTGTAGGAGTTTTTTTCACCCATCTTACCAACTAATTGGCTATAACAATATTAACAGCAAAAATCAGAAATGAAAACATATTTATCCAGAACTTGACATATTTGAAAGAGAAGCCAATAATCACACAAATGGAAAGCTATATAAAACACAGCTGAAGTTATCACAAAGTCAAGAAAGATGTTGTATTTCAGAAACTGGAGACAACAAGCACGATATCAAAAATGAAAAGCAGGAACTCACGAGAAAATACACTATCAATACTAGAATAAATATATCTGTATCTAGGTGATCATGGCTTAAGAGTAGCAAAAATTATCTATAAATCATTTTTTATAATAAACTAATGTTCATCTACCTCAGCTCTATGAGGCTTACAGGGAAAAAAAAACTGTTCACAAGTTTCATTTTAAGACAATTAAATTGAAAAAGAATACCTATTACGAGCATGACAGAGAAGGAACTAGATATAATTAAATACTGCAGGAAGCTATATAAACTTATCCTAGCGTTCTAGCAAACAATATGGCCATAATCACTAGAGCCTTCAACTCGGTATCTATACTCTTAGGATCTTCAAACTCAGTTTTTAATAGAAAGTAATGTGCCCAAAGGTGTTCATTTCTATACTGTTTACAAATAAAAGCTAAAAATAATAAAAATGTTTAAACATGCAATAAAATGCAGCCATAAAATAATAATTGCTAAATACAGGTAATAATTGGGAACTATGACTTTTTAAAATGACATAAAATCATATGTATTCTATGACTACAACCATGTTGAAAATGAATATAAACAAGCCTGAAAAGAAACACAGAAATGCAAACAACATACATCACAATTTTGACAAGAAGGATAACACTTCTCTTTTTTGAAAAATGTCCTTAGTTATAATATTATTTGTGCAGCAAACATAGTTGACAAAAAGCTTTATAAAGGCTCAGATCAGTATTTCCTCTGGTGGACTCTGCAGGAAGCCAGTTGCTATTCCAGCAAGGCCGGGCAGGAAAGGGCAGATTGGTAGAGAGGTTTTGTGTCAAATGAATGTAGGATATATGGATATATGATATTTAAGTGTAGTTTAATTGTGTTTTGTTGTTTCCTCCTTGGGCTATTTGTTTGTTTGCCTGTTTAATGGCAGAGACTGTCAAGACACTATTTTAGAAGAAAAAGCAAGTCATTTCCCAAGTTTACCCGTAAACAGAACTTGATTGATTAAAGCATTGCTTAGGACCAGTATCCCACAAAAGGTGCTCTTCTAGATTTCTGAATCCATTAGGAACATGTGCCATTATTAAGATCTCAATCAGTTTAGGGGCCACTTGTGTCTCTCATCATCTATAACATAATTACAAACTTTTATATTATTTAATACACTCTGGTTAGTTGATAAAATGCAACCCATGGGAACTCAGTGTGTTTTTTTCTAAGTCTCAAAGAATGTTGTAATATACTTTTAGATACTGTAAAATTGATATTTCCAAACATACCAAAATTTCTATAAACTACCACTCACTTCATGTTTTAAAAGTTAATATATTGAAACTGAATACATTTACTGAATACCTGTATTTACTGACCATATGCTAAATTCTGTGATATACATTGTAAGGTATACTTAGATGAATAAAGCTTATCCCTGCTTTAAAGACATTCTCAGTCAAGAGTGCAGGTTATGTAGTGGGTATGGAGCCAGGACAACAAATACAGCAATAACTCTAAGAAAAAGTGTAACAAAAATGGGGAACAGATAAAGGTAGATAGCAGTAAGGAGGACGGTAAGATGGAAGCATTTTTTGGGATCAGATACAGATTCATCAAAGAGGGAGACTGCATATTAGATGGACTTAAATGACATGTAGAAGGTCTCCTAGGTAGACAACAAAAAATGAGTCCCAGGTGCCCTTGAAAAAGAGCCAGGGGTATGTTGGAGAGGAATGTTTCAGACCTGTCAGGGAAGAGGGTCCCCTTAGAGGAGCATGAAAATGTCTTTTTGGAATAGGAGCTATGAGCTTGAGTCTGGAACACAGGACTCATGAGTGGTAGGCTAAGGCACTTAGAGTTAATTAGGCAGCCAGAGAAACACACTGAATGCTTTTTCAGCAAGAAGATTAGAACTTCAACAATTAATCGGGTGCAGATGCATCCAGATTAGGGGTTTTAGCACTGGAGAAATGACACTCAGGAACACAGACAGAAAGACAGAGACAGAGACTGAGAGAGCAGATTAAATTCTGTGATGACAGGACAGTACAGAATTAAGCAGCAGCTTGAAGGTTTTTGGATGGTTCACAAATATGTCATTCAAAACTACATCAGCGAGAAAAACAGAGAGATTAGAAAGTTCATTTGTCAATAATAGCCAAAGATGGCGAAAGAAAAATCAATTAGTTAATCAGAAGAATGCATTCAGGAAGAAAATTTTTAAAGTATTAAAGCACATTCAATGAATCTACCTACGCCCATCTCTAAATTTTAATTCAATCACAGTAGTACTATTGCAAAATAGCACAATTATAATATACATTTGGGACATAAGCTAGAAGGAAATAAGAAAAGTGAATACTCTCTTTCACCTCCTAAATTCACAGGGGTGAGATTCTTCACAAAGCTTATTTAAACATCTCATGAAGTCACTCTCCTAATGAGTAGTACAGAATTACTTTCTAGGGATAGAGTCCATCCCTGTAACTTTATTTTCTGACACCAAGAGGGCTGAGAGAGCCACATTACTTTATCCATTAACCCTGTCTGTTTAAAAAAAATGTGGAACAGAAATTGGTCAGTTCAGCATCTTCAAGCATACCACAATATAATGGTAGAATTCTTGAGACTGGAGAAGTCATTTACCAAACCAGCATCTGTGACAGAGTTCAGGAAAACTCTTTAGGCCTTCTCGATAACATTATTCATATGGAGGATTTATTTTTTAAAATATTTACTAATGGCTGGGTGCAGTGGCTCATGTCTGTAATCCCAGAACTTTTGGAGGCCAAGGACAGCAGATCACAAGGTCAGGAGTTCGAGACCAGACTGGCCAACATGGTGAAACCCCATCTCTACTAAAAATACAAAAATTAGGTGGCCATTGAGGCGCAAGCCTATAATCCCAGCGACTCAGGAACCAGAGGCAAGAGAATCGCTTGAACCTGGGAGACGGAGGTTGCAGTGAGCCGAGACCACACCATTGCACTGCAACCTGGGCAACAGAGTGAGACTCCATCTCAAAAAAAAAAAAAAAATTACTAACATAATTTCAGCCACTCATGTCATCTTTACAAATCCAATAACACCTCTGTGTGCATCTTTTGTGTCAATGCTTACACACCTTGCCTCTTTTGGACCTTAAGCTAAAGTTCTTGGACACCCTGCTGTGTATTATTGCAGGCATAAAACAAGTGTGCAAGGAGACTGTTTCCGTTGCTATGGAAATATCATTTAATTCCCTAATTAGTAGGTATATAAATGCCAAACCATAGCATTTGATTATTTCTGAAGTTTGGCAACAAAGTCTATTGTTCATGTCTGAGGACAAAGTCTCTATGTTTTCAACACTTTTATTCAAAGTAAGAATTAAGAACTCAAACTGTCTGGCATTTTAATGCTTATAAAATGATTCGCTGCACATGAGAGAAATGAAAGAATAAATCAAGAAACATATGTAAGTCATTTATTCTTCCCCTCAAGCTATATATATATATACACACACACACACACACACACACACATATATATGAGCATATCTATTTACTAATAAAAACTAGAGGTGGCATTTCCCTTACAAAAGAATTTCTTTAAATCATAACTTCCCTAGTGGTTATAATTACAAAGTGAGATTTTAGCAATCCATCTACTATATAAAGCAAAGCATAATTGACATCTTCTTTCCTCCCCTCCATCAAATTTTTTCTAATCTGGGCTTTGCAATAAGGCAAGAAAGAATATAAATTATTCAGATGAAGCACAAAGTTTTAAAACGTGTTAACACTCTAAAACCCATTTCTGTCTACCTACTCTAGGAAACTAATTCACCAATGAACTCCCTATCCTGAGTGTTCTCCTGTGCTCAAACTGCTCCACCTAAAACAAAGCACACTAAACTAAACCTTCTCTTTATGCTTCCCACTCGCTTGCCTTTCAGCATCCAAGTCTGCTAAACATCTTTGGAAACATACAACATCTAATTTCTCTGTTACACTGACTCTTCAATACTATCAGGTTTCTGAGGTGACCGCTTGACTGAAGCTACTCTGGCAAAGATCAAGTGAGATCCACTTCTTACTCAACAAATACAGTGGCCTCTAGCGGCCTCTCTTTAGTCTTTAACCTCCCTGAGCTGTGCAACAACATCTGATGATCACCTTTCCTGCCTGGAAACAATGGAAACTTGGGAAAGTCTTCCTTCACACCTTAAGGAAAAAAAAAAAAAAAAAAAAAAGGCAACCGATGAGGCACTTGCCTCCCCCTTCTCCACTCTTCCCTATTCAGATTGTGCAGTGTGAAAACTAGAAATGGTTTGTCAGTAAAGAGATATGTTTCCTTTTTATCAATAAACTATTTCTGCTAGTTGTATGGACAGTAACAGTAAAATACCTTTGTTTTTCTGGAGAAGTGAGGCATCCTGTTAACAAGAAATGCTGCTTTTTTGTTCTTTTACTGAAAGCATATTTTGCACAAACCACTAAACCCATAAGAGTTACAGTTTAGTTTAGCAAGCTTCATTTGTAAAATGTTACCCACGCCAATAATCGATTCGTGTAGTAAGATAAAGAATGTAGCTGGAAGGAAAATTCTGCTGGCTTAAATATCAGAAATCAGGATGAAGAGAAATCAAACCTAACCTCCCACCACAGAAAGCCTCCAGAACAGACCACAAAGTGGTCATGGGTCATTGTCTGACTCCTGATCTGAGCAGCTTCCACAGTCTCTTCTTATCACCAGCAGAGCTCCAGTGGCTCCTGAGACCAGGCTGCACAACTGCTAAAATTCTAGAGCTACCGAGGAGCTACAAACCTAGTCCAGCGAGGAGCATCCCAGTTTAGGCTTTATTATCTGCTTGAGTCATTTCTTACCCTTCCTTTCTCTTGTTGACTGTCATAACCCAGAGACCTCATGGCTGGAAGCAGTAAACAGATGCAAGATTTGATCTTATAACTGCATCTCTTTGCTTATGTATGTTCTGACTAAAAATCCAAACCGAAAGCTAAAAGTAGAAGTAACATTTTTCTTTTCCAAGTGTGTTTTCTTTTTCATTTTGCTGACTTTCTTGACTTCAGAGGTAAATACCCTCATGTGACTCCTCTCTTTCTTTCCCATTAAATGTTTTTCATTATTTGTCACTTAGGCAGTGGTATTCCTGCAGATGCAGATCCCATACTTATAATGCTTTATGCAACTGTAGGGCATGTCATCTACTTCCACAGCTATAACTATCACCTCCTGTTTCACTCTAAAATTTCTAATTTGAATACCAACAGCTCAGAAGTCAAGACCTTATTCCTAAATGTCTATTGAAGACTTGCATCTGGAAGTCCTGTAAGCTCTTCATATTTTACATCATCAAAAGCAAACATCAGCTAACTCCTAAATTATGTTTCGCACAAGACATGTGATAACATTCACAGTTAGCCTTGTCTTTGCCTTTGTCCTGAATCTCATATTTAGATGGTTCCTAAGTCTTCTCACTTCTATATAACCAGTCCTATTGTCTCCTTCCTTACCACCTCCTCATGCCTCATCCCTCCTCTAACTACTCTGGCAACTGCAGGATCTGTTGATCCTTAAATTCACACTGACATTCCTACCTTCATGCTTTCCCCTCAACCTGGAATGCTATTTCCTAATTTATCTTTATAGGAAACTTTTACATGTTCTTCAAGTTCCTACTGAAATGTGAATCTTCTTGACCTTTGTCTAATTCTGTTTTACTTTAAACACTCCTTCATCACTGCTATCTATAACTTCCGATATACCTCTATTCCATGTCATATTCTTCAGTTTGTTCATGGGTTGCACTTTCACACTATATACCACTGGATGACCTAAGGGTAGAAACCATGTCTTACCTATCTTGGTATCACAAATAGAGTACCTTACCTAAGAAAGGCAATTAAGAAATGCCTTTTCAGCTATATTATGGCTAGATATAAACATAATTAAATGTCATTTTCAAAGTAAAGAAATATTCATTTTTGTGATTATATGACCATAGTACAATTGTACTCTACAATGTGAATTGGCTTTAAGTTCAACTCTAGTGAGAAAATAAACGATTTAATATTATG
Source organism: Mandrillus leucophaeus (assembly GCF_000951045.1). Taxonomy (NCBI): domain Eukaryota; kingdom Metazoa; phylum Chordata; class Mammalia; order Primates; family Cercopithecidae; genus Mandrillus; species Mandrillus leucophaeus. The sequence continues at coordinate 1,358,061 of NW_012109141.1, forward strand.
ACAAGGAGTAACTTCTACATTCCAAATGGAAAAACAAATAAAATCACAATTATTGGGTTTGTTTGCCTCACATTATAGGCATAATTCATATGCAATATTTATCACTTTAAAGTGTACAATTCAGTGGATATTTTATAGTATATGCACAAACAGTATGTGCAACCACCACCATTACCTAATTCCAGAATTTGCATCATCTCAAAAGGAAAACTCCCAGTCTGGGCAACACAGCAAGACCTTGTCTCTACAAAAAAAGAATAATAATAATAATCAGCCAAGCATGGTGGCACACACCTATAATCCCAGCTACTGGGGAGGCCAAGGGGAGAGGATCGTGTGTGCCTATGAGTTCAAGCTGCAGTAAGCTATGATTGCACCACTGCACTTAACCTGGGCAACAGAGTGAGACGCTGTCTCCCATGTCTCCAAAAAAAAAAAAAAAAAAAGTACACCTACTAGCTAGCATTCATTCTTCATTCCTCCTTTCTCCCAACCCCTGACAACCACTAGTTTTTGTCTACATAGATTGGCAAATTCTAGACATTTTATATAAATTCAGTCAAACAATATGTGACATTTTGTGCCTGGCTTTCTTTTACGTCACACAATATCTTCAAGGTTATCCATGTTTCACGTGTATCAGTACTTTTTCCTATTTATGGTGCAATATTATCCCATTGTATAAATATACTTTATTTTGTGTGCCCATTCTGCAATTAATAGACATCAGGTTTTTCAACTTTTTGGCTATAATAAATAATGTTGCTATGGATATAAATGTACAGAGTTTGGTGTGAACATATTTTTTTGCTGCTCTTCAATACATATCTAAGAATAGAATTGTTGGGTCATAAGGAAATTTTATATTTAACTTTTTGAGGAAATACCAAACTGTTTTCCAAATTAGCTGCACCATTTTATATTTCCCCTTAAATTTACACTCATATTTCCACCTTCATGTATAAGGATTTTAATTTCCCCACATTCCCTAGCAACATTTGTTATTAATGTTCCTTTTTTTTTTTTTTTTTTTTGAGATGGAGTCTCTCTCTGTTGCCCGGCTAGAATGCAGTGGCACCATCTCGGCTCACTGCAGCCTCCATCTCCTGGGTTCAAGCAAGACTCCCGAGTAGCTGGGATTACAGGCACCCGCCACCTCGCCCAGCTAATTTTTATAATTTTAGTAGAGATGGGGTTTCACCATGTTGGCCAGGATGGTCTTGATCTCCTGACCTTGTGGTCCACCCGCCTCACTCTCCCAAAATGCTGGGATTATAGGCGTAAGCCACCGTGCCCGGCCTAACATTCCTTTTTATTAGAACCAGTCTAGTAGGTGTGAATTCGTATTTCATTGCAGTTTTGATGTGCATTCACTTGATGATGCTGAGCATCTCTTCATGTGCTTATTTGCCATTTGTATATCTTCTTTGGAGAAATGTCTATTCTAGTCCTTTGTCCATTTTTAAATATAGGTATTATTTTTATTATTAACTTGTAATAGTTCTTTATATAGTTCTTTACATATTTTGAAGAATAGATTCTTGTTGATATGTTTTGTAAATATGTTCTCCCGTTCTGTGGTCTGTCTTTTCATTTTCCTGATGGTGTCCTTTGATGTGTAAAGGTTTTTAATTTTGATGAAGTCCAATTTACATTATTTTTCTTTTACTGCTCGTGCTTTGGGTGTCATATCTAAAAATCTACTGCCTAATCCAAGAAACTAATGCCTAATCCAAGGTCACTAAGATTTACACCTACATTTTCTTCCAGGGTTTCACAGTTAGCTCTCATACTCAGGTCTATAATGCATACTGAAGTCTACCATTAATTTTTGTATTTGGGAGAAGATACAAATTCATCATTTTCATGTAAATGTTTATTCATTTGTCTCAGCACCATTTGTTTAAAAAACTATTCTTTCCCCCATTAAATTGTCTTGTCACCCTTGTTGAAAAATCAATTAACCATAAATATATGGGTTTATTTCTAAATGCTCAATTCCATTCCAGTAAAATAAATGCCTATGCTTATGTTAATACCACTTAGTTTTGATTATTACACTTTTGCAGTAAGTTTTGATATTAAGTGTGTCTTCCAACTTTGTTCATATTTTTTAAGATTGTTTTAGACTATTCTTATTTATAAATGAGTTTTAGAATGAGCATAACAATTTCCGCAAAAGAAAAAAGGAAGCTGGGATTTTCACAGCAATAGCATGGAATCTCTAGATCAATTTGCCTAATTAATATTAAGTCTTCTCATTTGTGAACATGCATATATTTCAATTTTTAAAGTCTTCTTTAAATTCTTTTAATGATATTTTGTAGCCTTTAGTATCTTCACTAAGGATTTGCATTTTCTGGAGTGAAAGACAAATAGTAACAGTATAGATTGTTTTATAATGATAATAAAGTATAAAAATAAAAGCTATTTAAAGTTAGCATTTTACCAGTTGAAACATTTTATAATGCCACTTACTTATAAGTTTGATATAAAATATTTTAAATTCATACTCAAAAAGGAGTATTTATTTCATATGGTATTCACTTGCCTTGGTTAAGAACAACTCTGCAACTGTAAGATAAAATGAGCAACAATAAAATGTATATGCCTGGATTTAAGAGGTCAGCTATTCATAACAGCAACAGCAAACGAAAAATTATTTCCAAAGGCAACCAGTCATCACGAAAATTTCATCAAATAGACAGAAGCATCTCAAATTATTCAAGCAAACTAGAACAGAAAACAGCTATATGTTGTTAACTGATAGTTTTATTCAAACTTATCTTAGTATTACTTTAACTCATTTTTATGGTATAATTCTTTAAGAAAAGAAAGCTAACCAAATTTTTAAACTAGATTCAGTGATTCAGCACTAATAAAAGTCTCTTGCAATTCTATGTAGCATGACTTACCACTTGCTACTAATTTCACATACACAGTCAATACTCTACAAAGTGAAATGCCTGTTTTCAACAGTAAAAAGTATATTATCTACTTAAACTAACTTATTAGGTTGGTAAGAAAGTAATTGAGGTTTTTGCCATTACTTTTAATAATGTAATGTAAAAGCAATCTTGCCTTTAATGGAAAAAACAGCAATTACTTTTGCACCAACCTAATAGAATGGATCACAGGGTTTTAAGGTGATGGGTTCATTAATGATAAATCAATACTGATATGTATGCATAAAGACTAGACCAGATGAACAATTACAATTCAAGGCAATTAGCCCATTTTCTCAATGTGCATAATCAGTGAAAGCTTTTCATTCAAAATAACCATTTTCCTGATTTGAAAAAACATGAAAATACTACCCAAGTTAAGCTTCCTCTCGAGTTTGAATAAGAAGATCTTACTGCCAAAAGGTAAAATTCTGGGTAAGAACTGGAGACTGTAAAAGCTTCTTAGTGCTGCTGTATTGGCTATTGTATCAAAACGGACACATTTCTAACAAACAATGCTGGATGTGGAATGAAGGTCTTGTATTAGCACAACAGCTTCGATATGCAAATGATAACAAAATATTTTAAAAATCAGATATCCAAAGAATAAAGTCACTTAGATAAATAAAAAAAGTTTACTATAACAGGCATTAGCATAATCAAACATGTTGTCACCATGACTAGATCATTATTCACTCAACTCTATCCAAGATATAGGAAAGACATGGCCCATGTCTTTGAATGGCATACAAAAAAACACCATGGAATACTGAGAAACATCTATACAAATGCCAAGTAAATTTCTGGAAGTGAGTATATGAAATTCATGTACACACTATGCTTACTCCAAAGGGAAAGATTCACAAATGTACTGATATTGGTATAAATATACTTAGGTTACCATGGAAAAGAGAGATATTGAGAATAATTTTAAAAGCAAAAAAGGTGTGTTTGGAGCACAGTATAGACAGTGTATTTCCAACCTGAAGAGTGCCTCAATTCACACTAAATCTAAGGTAGAAGAAAACAAAATTATTTAAAATTATAAGACACTAAAATAAAAAGTATGAGTATTATATTTTACCATTTTCATGTAAATAAGCCTTGCAAGTGGGGTGTGTGTGTGTGTGTGTGTATTTTTAAACTATGAACTCTCATCTTAACATATAAAAGAGGTAATACAAATTGATAAGAAAAACACAAGGGCACATTTTTTGAACCAAATATTAAAGAATAAAATCCCTTTCCCAACAGCAATAAAAACTCATACAAGATAGTAATAACGCGAAATGAGAAATATTTCCTTCTACAAAGAAGGCTATTTATGTTACTGAAGGACACAAAAAAGACTTGAATAAATAAAGAGACATGCCGATGGAAAGATTATGAATTGAGAGTTGTCACTTCTCCCTTAAAATTATCTTAAATTAAATATAATACTAACTAAAATACAGTGTTGTTTTAAAATTGATAACCCGATTATCATATTCTTCTGAAAATAAAGATGTAAAAATAGAGATGAAACTTTGGGGGGAAAAAAAAAACCACCACCTACCGGAAATCATAATAGTAGTTTTGATAGTATATCATTAATTCAGGAATAAGAAAAAAAATTATCTATATGCAGAGAATATAATTAAGTCCTTAAATTAAAATAAGATAACTAACTCATGCAAAAAAACTTGGAAAACATGAACACACTCATCACAGCAAAGACAAAACATTAGGCCATTAGACAAAAAGCAAATGAAAAGATAATCAACCTCCAGAAACCTGGGAAACAAATTTATATAAAAAAGAAATATTCTTCTTACCTATTCATTGGTAAACTTTTACAAGTTTAAAATTATCATGTATTGGCAAAAGGGTAAAGAAATATGCACTTTCATATTGTTGGTGGAAAGTACTAACAATTGGAAGAGCAATTTGGCACTATTAAAATTTAAAATTCACACACCTTATGACTCAACAATTGCATTTATGAGCTTACCTTTAAAAAATACATTTGTACGTGTAGAAAATAAACCTGTATAAGGATGTTCATCTTAGCACTGTTTGAAATAGCATAATAGCATAAACAAACTGAATGTACATGGAAATAAGGATTAAATAAACCATGGTACAACCACACTATAAAATAATAGGCAAGAGTTAAAAAACAATGGGGTATATATTTTTGTACCAGTGTGGAGATTTCTCTAAACTATACGTAAAGTGAAAATAAAGTATAGAACATCATGTCACCATTTAAGAAAAAAAAATTGTATGTATATACACAGCTACACAAACCTTGACCTCTATTCCTTTGAAGCAGTCTCCTGGGGCCCCCAAAATCAATCTTCTGCCCATGCCACAGCCCATATTGAAGGCAGATCAACCCAGACATTTTATCTCTGTAGACAGCCAAAAATTGAATACTTAAATTCCAAAAAAAATGCAATGTTACACAAAAACTAATGTAGAGGAAGAATTTTTATTATGGCAGGAAACACATTTATTTCGTTGAAAATAATACACAAATTTATATAGACCTACGATCTCAGCTGTGCTTCAAAACACCCTCACTACATGATAAACTCAGATATACTCATGGTGGGGGGAGAAATTCACCAAATGTTCATTGAATAGTTGGACTGCAGTGATTTTTATTTTCCAGACTCTTTTTCTTGTTATTTTCTAGATGTTCTACAATGGGCATTTATTACTGTAAGTGCAAAAGACAAAACATGTTCTTTTTGAAACAATGTATCTTCTGTTATTGGATTCTTGAGATACCTCTGTATAGATAATGCCAAAATATTTCTGTACTCCCAGCCTCTCCCCTTCACTCTAGTCTCACTTTTCAGCTACTGAGTAGCTATCAGTGTCCCAGCTTTAGTTCTCCTGAATGTGATTTCTCCACCTCTCCCACTGCTGTGCTCATTGATCCCAACTCCCTGCCAGGCCAGCCCTGTCCCAGTTCCCAGACCAAGACAGGACTGAATCTGAAAGTACTAATACAAGGTCACCTTCCCGTTCCACAATCTTATTCCCATCCATTGCTGAAGCAAAGTTGCTGATTCTGTGTCAGCCTGGATTTTTGCCCCACGCCACTGTGGCGTCAGTACCACACTGCAGGACACAGTCGATCGTTCTGTCTGGTATTAAACTGTTCAGGTACTCATAGCCCCTACTAGACTGTCAACTTATGAGACAAGGCACTGTATCTTAACTCATGTATGGCTCCAGGACTGTATCCCCCAAAACAGTGGTTTCTATAACTTGAAGGAAAGCATTTGATAAATGGCTGTTACATACGACCAGAAATCTGAGGATCTGTTTGAAGATGGAGCGAGCTCAGAGACTTAGTTCAATCAACAAGCATTTATGAAGGAATTACTGTGGGCCCAGCCATGAAACAGGAAAATACTAGAAAAATGGAAGATGCGGCTCCTATCCTTAAGACAGAATCTAGAGTGGTTGAGAACACCTCAGGAAAAAAAAGTAGAAAATAATTACTGTTTTGGCTTCTGCCTTAACAAGCAAAACATGAAAATCTTCTTGCCTGAGGTCCTGATTTCACAGATGGGCAAACTGCAATCGAATTTGCCTGCCTGGATTCCAGACTACTGCCAGCACTGATTTTTACTTCCTGTCCCAACTCCATGGGCCCCAATGTGCTTGGCTTTGCTTGTCACTATTTTTATGCTTGCCCACTTTAAATTGTTCCCTTGGGTCCAGATTCCCTCCCCCTCCAGTTCATGCTCTGGGCTAGGATCTAAATTTTCTCCTTCTTGTGCTACGTTGCCCTCCATCACCTGTTTCTGCATACACTCTCTCACAATAAAAAGTTGTGACCACAATCTCAGCTTTGTGCTTCAACCTCTTGCCAAAACCTGAGAACAAGGCAGGCATCTATGTCAAATTGTAATAAACACTGCTGCTTACTTACCCAACAATCATTTACCCCTTCCTTATTAAAAGAATTGCTACTCTGTTCATCAATACCCTAACCTTCTCCACCCAGCGACTGCTAATCCCATATGTAGTCCCAGTCGATAAATCCTGATTTAGTCTAAGCCTGTCATTCATGGTATACCCATTCCCCTTGCCATTGACTAGATTGGGAATGTTCATGTGATTCAGTGTTGGCCAGTGACATAAGACAGAAGTCTGCAGGAGGGTTTTTGGCAAATACCTCCTCATTCTGCAGGACGAGACACTGCTGCTGCATGACGGTGTGCTAGGAACTAAAAAAGTGATCAAAGCACTGGCTGAGAAAGCAGTCAACACACAGACTGAGCACAGACAGGAGAAATGCAGAAGGTAGAAGCTAAGCCCAGGTCTCCCATCCTCTGCATTTCTTGTCACTTTTAGAAATCTTTTCCAATGTATTTCCTTTCCTCTGCTGCCAGGTAACATATATTAAATAGTGCACCTTAAAAGTTATATATATATATATATAAAAATATATATATATATATATGAGCAGCTTTGTTCTCTATCTCAAAGGAGTAACTTTCAAATAGGAATTTGATAGATATTTTGGTTGTTTTTAGTTTGAAGCTATTATGAGTAAGCTGTTATTAATTTTCATGCAAAAGTCCTTGTACATATGTTTTCGTTTCACCTGGGAGTGGAATTTCTGGATCGTATGGTAAGAGTATTTTTAACATTAAGAGAAACTGCCAAACTGTTTCCCAAAGTATTACATTCCCACCAGCAATGTATGAGTATCACAGTTGCTTCACATTCTCTCCAAAAGTTGGTATTGCCAGTCTTTATAATTTAGTCATTTTAGTGTTGGGATAGTGATATCATATTGTGGTTTTAAATTTAATTATTTTGGTGAATTATAGAGTTAAACACCTTTTCATGTGCTTGTTAGATATTTGTATATTTTCTTGTGTGAAATATCTCTGCACATATTTTGTTCATTTTTTAGATGGATTACCTGTCTTCTTATTGAGTTGCAAGAGTTCTATCCATCGTCTAGATAAAGTCCTTTGTCAAGTATCCAGAGAGTGATACGTAGTTCTAACAAATCTTTTGTCTTTTGAAGAGCAAAACTTCTTTCTTTAACTTTGATAAAGTCTAATACATCTTTTCTTTTAAATTTTATGATTAGTGCTTTTTGATTCCTAAGGGATCTTTGCCTAATCCAAAATCACAGATTATCTCCTACATTTTCTTCTAGAAGTTTATATACTCAAAATCATAGATTGATTCCACAAACATTATGCTCAATGAAAAAAGGAATATAAAAATGAGTACATATTCTGTGATTCAACCTATATCAATTTCTAGAATAGGAAAAACGAATCTATAGAGAAAGCAGATTCGTCAGAAGAGAAGTTTTTAGGGTAACAGATATATTCTGTATCTTGATCACACTGACAGTTACACAGGTGTGTTTGTCAATCAACAACAAAGTATTCACTTAAAATGGGTACACTTCATTGTATAAAACATATGCCCAAAATTTTACTAAAAGAACTTTAATGGGAATTTGGAGCTGGATTGGTAGGAAGACACCACCAGGTCCTCTGAAACAGAATTTAGGGGACAAGCAAGGCTTTGCTATGCCTGAGGCAGAAATATTAATCTTAAAGTATATATAATTTCTTAAATAAACATTACTTCATTCTAAATGCATAAATGCCATATAGTCTTTCACAAACATTGGCATGGCTGAAACAAGCCAACCACACACTGGGAGAGTCCCTAAATAGTGGCAGCAACTGACTTGTACCTTCAATGTAGGAAGAACTTTCAAAATGAAAGAGAGGGAATGATGGAGAGATAAGAAAAGACAGGTTACTTAGTCCCTCACAGTTTGCCCAGAGACCACGAAGCTAAATTTGCAATTTTATTGGGAAAGGGAAAGCATATGCCACTGAAGGTGAAGTTTTTTTTTTTTTTCTTATGCAGCAGAAGTTTATGTTTCAAAAGAAAGAAAAAACAAATGGAACACAATGAAAATAAATCATTTTGCCTTGAAATTTTAAGGAAAATTGAGATATAGAATTATAGAATGTTATAGCTAGATGTAAGTATAAGTCACTCAAAAGACAGATAAAATAAATAAGGGTTGGAGAGTTTGAGGCTTACTTAGTCACATAACAAATTAATTACCTGGCTGAAAACCTGAAGAGGAATCCAGTTGCCTTGGTTCAGTGTGCTTATAAAATTATAATCTCTAGCTCAATGCTCTGCACAGAGCAGGTATTTTCAAAAAATACCTGTTGAATGAATTCACGCTACGTAACATAATTAAAAAAATACATGAAAAGCGTAAGTGCAGTAAAGAGATGAATTTACATACAGATTTATTTTTCTCCAAGACTTCTTTTTTTTTTTTTTTTTTTTGAGACGGAGTCTTGTTCTGTTGCCCAGGCTAAAGTACAGTGGCACCATTTCGGCTCACTGCAGCCTCTGCCTCCTGGGTTCAAGCGATTCTCCTGCCTCAGCCTCCCAAATAACTGGGATTACAGTCACCCGTCACCATGCCCAGCTAATTTTTGTATTTTTAGTAGGGACGGGGTTTCATCATATTGGCCAGGCTGGTCTCAAACTCCTGGCCTCAGGTGATATGCCAGCCTTAGCCTCCCAAAGTGCTGGGATTACAGGTGTGAGCCACTGTGCCCGAGCTTCCCCAGGAAATTTGAGTCTTGTATACACTTCTTTAGGCTACTTCTGCACATTAGAAGAACGACAACAACAACAACATATTTTGTGAAATTACTCTGGAAATTATCAATGCCTGAAGAAACAGAAAGAAGTGGTAAACTCTAAAGAATTGTAGGATACCCTTTCCTGGAAACAATTGAGTACAATTAGCTATTTCTAAAGTAGTTAAAGGACATTGCTACTTCCTCACTGAGAGATAGACTGATGATATTTAACAACTGCTTCAGGCCCTGTGAATTTAAGATAAACTGGGAAGACTGAATTTTCACCGAATGCTTACAAATAAAACATGGGAACATCAGATCCTCTGGAGATTTCTGGAGTCCGTGTGGTTTCTGGGTGGGATATGGAAGAGCAACTGACATAGGTCCATCAAGAGTCCTTGGCTTTCCTTCCAAAACATCAAGGGGCCATAAAAAAGATATTGGATTTACTGCAGATACACAACGAACAACATAAACTCAATTTGCACAATATGAACATCTCAGAAGCTTTCTATTAATTTTCTACTACGGCTCTGTGGCCCTTGAGACCATATACAACTCAAGGACTTTGTAATCTCTAGCCCTGTGGCATGTCCACTCATTTAATGTAGAAACACTGCAGCAAGTTAGGATCTTATTTAATGTACCTCCATCTCAATATGTCCCATAAATATATTACCTGCCTTCCCTCAAAACTGCCTAACAAACAAAACAGCCAGATGTCTGCAAGTAGCAAGATATTGAAAAATCAACATATGATTTACATTAGTTTTCATTCATGCTCTAGTTTTAAAAACTATTGATTGAAACTTACATATAAAATTTACTTTGAAACAACTAAAATATAGATTATAGTAGACGTCACAGCAAAAATATAGAAAACCCCTAATTAAACAGGTAGTTATAAATCCTTCAGCTCAAAAGAGAAAATGAAATTAATTCATTCTGTCTCATTCTTACTCCACCTCCCTGTTTGGTTACTACCCTCACGTATGGGGAACATACCTGCTTTTTTCACTCCTGTTAAAGCAAGTTTTCCTAATACCTGAAATGGAATAGTCTAATAGTTATGTACACAGATAAGGCCTATTAATAAAAAGGAACAATAAAATAGTGTTCAGTAGTAAAGCCCTAGAAAATTAAGGTCTCTAAAGTTAGACTATCACTATGTTTTGTACAACGTGTTACGAGTAATAATTTCAAAGAGGTATAGAATGCAAATTTATGGTTGAGTTAGAATTCAGCTCTGAGATAAAAATTCACTTGTAAGGAAAACAAAAATGTCAAAAGTAAAATGTGTCAAAAATCTCTGGTAGTATAATATAAAGCTGACTAGTAGTAATACATCCGAAAATGTTTTATTTACATCTGCTGAAATTTTAAAACATCAATTAAGAAAGATCTCAATATAGAAAATAAAACTACTATACTCTATGGTCTGTTAGTTTTTTGAAGTATATTTACATTAGCTTTTAGAAATATATTTGTGTTTATGACTAATATATCTTAAGATAATATTCAGGAGGACAATCTTGTATATTATTTGAACTACAAAACAGAAATATATGAGAAACATTTTACTATTTTGGAGAAAACAATGAAATTGTGTCTATTAAAATGAGTTAAACATGAGCACAATAAATACTGACACTTCAAACTTGTGGGTAAAATTTTCTGGAAATCCATCTTTGAATAAAAGAATTCAATTCATATCCCTTATGCTGTTGGATAAAGATTTTATGGATAAATTTTTCAAAATAGTTTATGAACCTCAACTAAAAACAAAGGTGTGCCAACAGATGTAGCCAGTGAGCATCTGTCACTCCACACAGAGCGTATATTTAACCTGCTCCATGCAAGTTCCCTGCTAGACTCTCTATCCTCATGACATATTAGTCTCACAGCCACAAAACTGAAAGAACATCATCCATTTCAAATTTATTAATAATCTTGGACGCCAATGAAAAGGGGCTTTTGTAATTAGGAAAAGTCAACCATGAAGTGAAAAAAAAAAAAAATACAATTGGAAATACAATTACCCTAACAAGTACTGGCTTCATATAGGTCAAAATAAAATAATTTTAGTTATTATACTACGTGATATAGTTCTGGAATATTCATGGGATAAGGAAACACGAGGGAGAGTTATAGTAACCATAGTATTAAATCTTTATTGTTCAGCAAAGGTCAAGTTTCTCCTCTGCCTTGAAGTTAAAAGAAAAGACCTAAGAATATTTTGGGTCCTCACTATGACACCGATCACGGATTCCATGTCTTGGGATGGGGCTTTAGGTGAGATAAAGAACTGAAACGACCTCCATGGGTAGCCGAACCTTCTATGTGATGAAATGGATCCCACATTAGAAGTTGTCTTAACTCAGTGATAGTATAATTACTCTGACTGTATGCACTCTACCTTTCAATACACTCACCTGCATGCCAAATCTTCCAGTAAATAGTTTCCCTAATGTAATTCAAATACACAATGCCTTTTCCTCCCTCTCTGCTTTTGTTCCAGCTGTGGTGCCCACCCTGCATGAAATCCTTCATAGGAGTCTCTGTCCAAGCTTCAGGGCTACTACCGAATATAACATTTTCCCAGCTACACAGACACCCGTCTTCTTCACAATTCCTCTAGTACTTACTTGCGCTTCTGTCTTTCTAGTACATAATCATATATGGTCTTGGAATGTGTTTAAACTATTTCTCCTAATTATAATAATGTTTACTTAATATATGTTTTGTTTGTACCAAGTACTCTGCTAAACACATTTAACCTTTAAAGCAAGCCCATGAATCAGTCCCCTACAATTTTCATTTTATAGATAAAAAAAAATAGATTTAAATTGTACACAAGGACACGATACTCCTAAGAACTGGAGCCTGTACTGACATCTAAAGCTCTCTCCAAAGATCTTGTTCTTTGCCACTGTGAAATAGGACCTCATGCAAATGCCTGTTCTCCTCAACTAGACTGTAAGCTGAGGTCAAAGACAGTGTTTTTTACTTCTTTCTACTTCCTTGGAATACCTCACACCGCTCAGCCTAGGGTTAGACAGGTATTAAGAGCTCTGAGGGAGGGAGACACAGAGAATATATCCAGAATACAGGGGTCTTACAGGGGTCCATAAGATGTTCTATTGGCTCTTTATTGTATCATGTATTTTTAAAGGTCCAGTTAACTAAAGGCAGAAGCCTCTAGAAATGAAATTCTTCAGAGGAAGTCAGTCTTTATCTGCAAACTGGATTACAGTCAAGGAGGCAAGCTGCTTTTCAAAGACACTAGTTGCTCTTCTAAAATGCACATTTTATTAATTGTACTCACGTCCCTTAAAATTTTGCTGTAAACAAAATGTTATTTTGTTTTCTAGTGCTTTAATAACTTGGTATGCTTTGTTTCCATTCAGTGGACTAATGTTTACAAAGGAGGCATATGAAAAGTACCTGTGTTTCTATACTAAGCACAGTATCAAAAACTGGGGCATACACCCACATCCCTCTGCAGAAAAACTGCAACAGAGAAAGAGCAAAGCCCATAGAGGGGCTGCCACCTCCCCACATTCACAACTCTGAAGCCCCACAAAGAATAGCAGAGATACCGGGAGGGGAAAAGACTTTTGAAAGAAATTTGGACAAAACTAACTTATTATGCTCATATATAATTAACATGACAGTCTTTCACTTGTTTCATGGTATTCTAGGGAAAGGAACACCAACAAGGAAAACACTCCTATCTACAAGTTCACTATTAAGTAATGCAAGCATTCCAATACACACAGGGTTGACTGCAATCTGCATCAGGATGTTGGTAACACTGGTAATTCAACCAAGCTTTAGCTATATGGCTGAAGAGTCAGCCAAGCCATTAATGGAATTGCATTCCTACCACGGGGAGTTGAAGGAGTCCATCACTCCTAATATTACACACTTCCCCAGCACTGACTCAGGTGATTAACTATCAGCTCTTCATCAAATCAGCACTCAATCACTTAGGAAGGCAATTCTCTTCATCTCAACTCCTGCTTTACACTCCCATAAAATGCAAAACTGCATATTGCACTATTGTCATATAATAATTTAAATGAAAAGAAAAAAATCAATAATGTGTTCCATAGCATAGTGTCTTACTGGCAACTTCAATGAATCCACCATTAATTTTGGTCCCTCACACACACTCTTTAAACACAAAACACAGCCATTCTAAAGATATTAAGGTGTTTTGGTCTGTCGTTTTAGGAGAACATAAGTAGGACAAAATATAGGCTTCAAAATATCCATTTTTGATTTATACTTACACTATTGGACCCTTCTGAGATGATAAATATACTAAACATTCTGAGGCATGGTTGTCCCGCCATGTATAAATAAACTTTACAGCAGCAATGCTAACAGAAAGAATTGCCAAATTGTCAATAATATGTATAATATAAGGGGTTAGAATGCAAGCTAAAGAGTGCAAGGTAAATTATAGCATTCTGTGAAAATAAGTGATGTAAAACCAACAGCAATTTTAAATTATTAACAATGGTTCTGAAGCTAATTTAACTTTTCCATTGGTGTAAGTCACAAACAGAATCACACAGTATGTTTCTCTTCAAACATCTTGAGGGTTCCTATGAGGTGGGTGAAAATGGGTAAGGGTGTCCCTTAAAGGCTATAATGCACCTAATGCCATCTAAATGGTATATTTACAAGTCTGTGGAGTATCACCTCATTTCTCCAAAACTGTCTAACCATTATCCTACTTGAGAAGTTAACCCATGATGAACAAAAGTACATCTCTTCCACCCTTCTGCTCCCTATTTTCCCAAACCTTTCTATCTTGGTATTTTGCATGCTGAGCAAAACATTCCATAAATAATGCTGTGGTGCACAGGCATTAAAGTTTAGAGAGTTTCTGCCTTTGAAGTAGGTAGTGACAGGACCAAGGACACACGGGTTCAATTCCAAGCCAAATATGAGGCGGGTGGTTTGAAAATGTCAATCCAAAGAGGCCTAGGGGAAAAGAACACAAGCTTACACTGCCACCTCCCTTCCTCTCCCCTCCCCTTTTTCTCTCTTGTTCCTTTCCTCTCTTCTCCTCTTTCGTTGTGGTTTCTCACGGAGACAATCAAAGCAGGGAAAGCTGGATTTTAAATTGGTGAGATACACACTGGGAATATGTAATTCCCAGAAGAAGAAAAGAAACTGCTGAAGAGGGGTATGGGGGCTGTTGGCAACATGTCCAAGTGACAACCCTCCCCACCCCCACCCTAATACAGCACAAATCCATAGATTCTTCCTCGATCCCCTTCTCCCTCCAGTTTCCAGTACTCTACCCAACTTGACCCTTCATCCTAAAAATTTAGGAACCTGCAGGGCACCCGCTGTTTAAGAGTGTCTCTCTCAGTATATGCACCCAATTTTCTGGAACCCCTGAATCCGGACAGTTGTAGCAGGGAAGGGATGTTCCCACCCTCCCACCGGGGAAGAGGTAAGAAAGGGGGAAAAAGAGATGGAGACAAGAGGAAAGGGATGCAGAGCTGTGCTCTAGCGCGAGTGGCTGCAAGGAAGACGGGGAAGAAAGAAAGGGTGGGAAGGAAGTGGGGCTGGGAGAGAGGAAGAAAGGGATGAAAGAAAGGCTGGAAGGGAGAAAGGAGGGGAGAGGAGAGAGGGATGTTGGGAAGGATGAGGGAGGGAGGGTTGGGGAGCGGGGAGGGGGGAGGATGGAGAGGATGGGAGGGAGGGAGGTAGGGAGGGAGGGAGGCAGGCAAGGATGGAGGATGCTCTGCCCGGGACTCACCTCTGTGGGTCGGTGGGAGTTTCTCGCCGCCTCCTCTTTCTCGCCCGTTCCCAGCAGCTGGAGTGGTAATCACAGAAGGGACTGGAGAGGCGGCGGCAGGGACAAGGGCAGCAGCTGCTGCAGCCGCCTCTGGCCGAGGTGCGGTG
>NW_012109141.1:1373916-1458714 GCF_000951045.1 Mandrillus leucophaeus
AGCGGCGAAGGGGCAACGCCGTAGGGCGCAAGTGCCGTGTCCATGACAACCGCGTTACCTTGCGGGCGGGGACCTGGAGCTGAATCGCCGGAGCGGCGAGGCCGGGGGAGAGGGACCGGGTGCGGGAGCGGGCAGGATAGGGGCAGGGGGGATAGGGGTGTCGCAGAGTAGGAAAGGAGGGCCAGCCCAGCAGGGGTCCGACACGTGGCCAGAGGAGGGCAGGGCCAGAGTGCGGCAAAGGTAGTGACTGCCGCGGAAGGGAGGTTTGTTGGGATCTGGAGTCCCGAGGGGAGAGGGAGGAAGATTGGGACTTTGAAAGAACCTAGAAGAGGATGGAATTGTTAAAACAAATGGAATATTTGCTCATTTAACAAGCCTTTGTTGAATATTTTCTCCGTGGAAGGCATTGTGATTCTTTCCTTGATTCAATGGATATTTCTGAGCCCCTAGTTTGTACCAGACACTGTACTTACGCATTTTGAGATATCCAAAAATGTGCGTCCTCTCAGAGGTTATACTCTAGTTGGGGAACTTACATAGCTAAGGCAGGGAGTGTTTGCGCCGCCAGCCATCCGCAGCTGGGACTTGATGTTGCTGGAATGTAACTGTTACAGAGGTGCTAACAGTGAAAAAGGTACGCAGCTACATCAAATGAGAAACATAAGTTACAGTCATCTTTGTTCTGCCACTGTGCCAAATGACAATTTTGTTTTAAATCAAGAGAGAAAAACAAAGAAAATCTATGGAAGTTTAGTATGACACAACAGAGGCTACGTTCACAGCACGCTACCTGTTTGGTATCCTGGTTCACTAGCATCAGTGCGCGTGTTCATGCCGACACTTGGATGGCTTTATGTCACTTGGTGCACGCATTTTTTAAATTCTCCTTCATCAATGGCTAAGCCATTGATATTTTTCCATCCCCCGTTTTGTTCCCAAGTTCGCGCCTGCAATTGTTTGAAAATTACATAAAACCCTAGTATTTTTAATTCTCTCCAGGGAATGACTGGAGAGGGATACCTCTGTCCATGCCTCTATCTTTCTCTCCCAATATCTTTTTGGCTTTCTTTTTTCTTGTCCCCACCACTTTACTAGTTAAAAAATTTCTGGGAAAAAGTGAACAGGAGTCACCGGATATTGGCTTAAGAAGAACCTTAGCACGCAACCGTATTTCAGGACCACGGACAGTGACACCGCGTGCTCTTACCACCAAGCGTTTTTCTTAGACTGCCTATAGAAACAGGAGAAACACGCTAAAGAAAGCACACGTTGTGCTTCATGAAGTAAGTGCCGAGCGCCAGATGATTTGTGCCAAAATAGTGGAGAATGAAAAGTGCATACTATGGACTGGAGTATGTAGGAAGGAGGTAGGCCTTCAGCTGAAGTTTGAAGAATGAATAAGGTTTAGAGAGGCATCACAAGTCCCTGATGTGGTAAGATATGGATAGGTTAGCCAGCGAGGTGCTTAAACAAAAAGAGATACTGCATACAGTATCATTCCGGAGGCAGAAGACACCTATGAATTTGAATGGTCCAAGAATCTGGAAAGAGTAAAGTTGTCCTAGTCAAAATGAGGTAGAGCATGCACGTAAGAATTGACCTTTTTTTTTTTTTTTTTTTAATGATTATTGTGATTTTTTTCATACTCTGGTCAGGCTTGACGGAATAAGCTAAAAACTACAGGCCAAAGAGTGACCAGAAAAATTCATCTCTTTAAGTTCCGAGGATTCATGTGTAGTTTTTTGTATTGTTGTAATTAGGCTTACATTTATAATTTTTTTGTTTTAATTGCAATTAAATAATGTAGACCAAAAAAGAAAAAACAATGTAAACCAAATGCTGTCTAGTCAAAATGGGATTTGCCTTGTTTGTTGTTTCGTAGTGACTTTCAAAACAGTAAAATATTATTGAGAGACATTTAAAAGTCTTTTGTAAAATATTTGTAAGGTTTTAGTCCATCCAATTGCTTTAAATTAGAGTTAATTTTTTTAAAAAAAAACCAGCATAAAAGCCATCTTTGATTTCTCAGACCCTTGGTCTCCCTCAATTCTTCAAAATACATCAAATTGTGGTCTGTCAATTAGATAGTGATAAGAAATTACTTAGGCAATGCATTTCAGTCACCAGCAGGCAAATGGCAGCTGAGATTTTTGTTCCCTGCTGCCAAGGAATTTACTAACATTCTTTTATGTTTTAATAAAGGGGAATCCTCAACTCTGTCTACCCTATGGAAAATCCAAAATGAATATTATTATAGCCATATTTTTCCCTCTGATAATAGTCTAAATATGCTTTATAAGTAATGGTTATTATTGGATGCTAAAATGCTATCATTTTGTTTGTCCCATTCTAAACTAAGGGGATTTTTAAAAATGCTTATTTCTTTTGTTTTGAGTCTGCTTGTAAATATGATTGTTTTTGATTTTCTTGATTTAAGTGTTGTCCTTCATTTCAGTGACATAAACATATACAGCCCTCAGAAAAACAAGAAATTTTCTTCTTTCCCTCACTCATATTAAAAATTTATGCAAACATAAATAACAAACAAAAAGAGCATGGTTAAAGGTATGGCATTGTGTTCAAATGGAGAAAATGCTATATGTAATTATAATACAATTTAATGTGCAATCAAATGACATCTAGATTTTTAGGATACGCCAAACCAATACTGGCATCTTAAGGAAAATTATCTGTAGTGCTTATACATTTAAATATCAGGTCTTACACACTAGGACCCTAATTCAGTCTGTCAGCTCCAGAAATTTCACTATCAAGCCCTGCTGAGCAATTTCATTGTTTTAGTAGACTTTATTTTTTAGAGCAGTTTTAAGTTCACAGAAAAATTGAGTGAAAAGTACAGAGTTTTCATATACCTCCAGCCCCCACAAGGGCACGACCTCCCTGTGATCAACCCATGGATCACAGTAGCATGTTTGTAACAACTGATGAACCTATATTGATGTATCATTATCACCAAACTCCATAGTTTACATCAGAGTTCACTCTTGGTTTCATACATTTTGGGGGTTTTGAAAGAAGTACAATGACATGTATCCACCACTATGGTATCATACTAGTTTTACTCACTAAAAATACTCTGTGTTCTGTCTATTCTACTCTTTCTTGCTCCTAACCCCTGGAAACCATTGGTATTTTTCCTGTCTCCACGGTTTTGCCTTCTCCAGAATGTCATATAGTTGGAGTCGTACAATATGTAGCCTTTTCAGATTGACTTCTTTCACTTAGTAATATGCATGTAAGATTCCACCATGTATTTTCATGGCTTGACAGCTGTATTTTTAGCACTGAATAATATTCAGTTGTCTCTACATACCACAATGTATCCACTCACCTACTCATTTTCATTTGTTCAAACATATTTATCATTTGTATCCCTAGGTAATTGTTTATATGTATACTGTAATGATGAATATATGTATATGTTTTCAAGTAAACAGAATGAATGTTTTAGGATCCATGTGTGTAATTGTGTTTTATTTTGCTTGTTGAAACATTTTAACTGTAATCTTATATAGATAGAATGTACCATATTCTAGTGTGTGACATTGGACAAGTTTTTTAATGTCTATGATACTCAGTTTGCCAATCTGCAAAATGGAGGAAATTTTTATCTATCTTTATGACTTTCTTGTGAGAACTTAATGAAATAATACTTGACATGTTTTAGCACACTGTTGTCCATAAATAGAGCTGTATACTTGCTTTAATAGTTCTAATATCAATGAGTAAATTAATCAAGCATTAAAATAATATTATTCCTCAGTGTCTTTTGACTAATTCGAATCTGTTTCTATCATCTTTTATTTCCAATTAATATTTTTCTTTAAAAAATAAATAATAAGCTTTAATATGTCTTCTCATAGTAATTGTGTCACTCTCATCTTCAGGTTCCCTAATAGATTCACTTCCCCTTTAGGAGAAAACTGAGGCTGCTGTCTGTTTAACACATTTTGAAATTGTGTCATTTTACTCTCAATTGTCACCCTGGAGCATGTTTTCCGTGTATCTGCTCTATGGAAGAATAGTTTCAGTCTTAATTCTTTCAATAGCAAATGACTGAAGTCCAATTTAAGTTTTGAGCAAAAGGCAAATTTTGGCTCACATACCTGAGAAGTCTAAGGTATATGTATATGAGGCTAAGCTAGTCCAGGGGGTCATCAAAAATATTATTCATGGCAAAGGATATGATTACACTTGCTGGAGGCTTGTGTTCACATTTGTGTCACAGATTACTGTGACCAGAGGAATAGCACATTCTGGTTCATATGTTCACCCCTGTGACCTCATGCAGGAAGAGGAGAAATTCCTGAAAAGATGTTGAGGAAGGACATGGAAAAGTAAGCATACTGCACAAACAAAAATTACAGCTGCTCAGTCCATTCATCACTGTGGAGTTATTTGAAAAGTGATTTCCACAATAAAATTGTATTGGCAAGTGCTGAGTGAAAATCATTTAAAGGTTTTTCTTTAGTGAATACATAGAAAACAATAATGTGCATGAAGTTCATTTAAGAGAAATATGTTTAGCATTTCCCACACTTATACGAACAAGGAACCCTCTCTCACAAAATATCTCTTGTGGCTAGAATCGAAGGAGCATACTTTCGGAACAGCTGACCTTAGTTTTCACCTTACTCTGCTATTCTTTGACTCACAGCTTATTAATGAGCTTATTTCTATTCTTCCTTGATTTAAAAAATGTCTGATCCTCTTCTTAGTCTGTTTTCTGCTTCTATAACAAACTCGCTGAGACTGGGTTATTTACAAAGAAAAGAAATTTATTTGGCTCATGGTTCTGTAAGATGGGAAGTCCAAGATTGAAGGGTCACAGATGGTTAGAGCCTTCTTGCTGCATTATCTTATGGTGGAAGGGCAAGAGACAGCAATTGAGAGAACAAGAGAGGAAGGGGGCTGAATTATCATTTTTTTCAGGAACCCACTCCTTAATAATGGATCCACTCGCCACACCCTCAGTAATGGCATTAATCGATTATTAAAAGTTCCCCCTTCTCAACACTGTTGCATTGTGGATTAAGTTTGCAACACATGAACATCGAGGGACACATTCAAACCACAGTATCCTCACTGCCACTTTTATTCTTATCAGTGAAGATATAATTTTAGAACTCAAAGGGACTTTCGTGATGGTTTCTTCCTATCCAGCCTCCTTATTTTTCAGATGGCAAAACTGAGACTCAATGTGTTTTTCTTTCCCATAATCACGAAACTAGTCAATTGCTGAATTAACCATATGGAGTAGGTTATGTTGAGGTAAGAAATAACACCCAGATTTCAGAGAGTTATATGATAGCTCTGTTTGTACAAGATTCCCTTTCTGAGACCCAAGCTAACTGAAAAGCCACTATCTGGAATCTAATTCATGACTATTCTACAGGGAAAGAAATAAATTAATTGATCTGGCCCTGGAGTGACTTGTATATTAGGAAAAAGCTAGTCACATAACTCCTGTGACCACAAGATTCGAAGTACAAAACCACCATGTGCCTAGCAATCAAAATACTTCATAAACAGTCCTGAATACCATAGTGAAAACAAGTTGGGACAGAATCTCCTGATTTCCAGAATACAGAGGTGTTTCCTCTACCACTTTGAATGACCAAATATGATTTGGTGATATATAATAATGGTACATATTATTTACAGAATAGTTACTGATGATATTAAGAGGTTTCTATACTTTAACTTTTCCAAAGATTACCAATATCATCCACATTTTTAAGATGAAAACACTCTGCGTTTCAAATTCCTCATCTTAAAAATGTTGATGTGAAAAGTACCACTAATTTTAAGGCTCTGAGTATAATTATTGCACCAGGTCATAGAGTTGGCAGGTGGTACAGGTGGGTTTATAGCCTACACAGTCTGACTCCACAGTCCATACTGCTCTTCCCAGCACTCTGATACCTCCCTGCTGATGGAAGAGAAACAATTCCTTTCTATGAGTCAACTTAACTCAGCTTGGACGTGGTTGAAGAAATTCCTTTTTTTTTTTTAAACTTGTAACACATGCACCAATATACTTTGCAAAAGCCCTTTAGGGAGTTGGAAAAAAAATATGTTCCATCAAACAATGTTTTAAGCCACCTAACTCTACATAGGTAATTTCAAAGACATAGAAATGTCCTTATTTACATACAAATGCACACATGCACACACACACACACATTTTCCTGTAGTATTTTATTTGAAAAAAGTGTTTGGCTGATTAAAAAATATAAATGCCACTGAACTAGTAGATCTCCAATTCTACAAACACAATTGTTCCAGTGCCTATTTACATTGTATATTATCATGACATTCTTACTGAAGGCTCAAACCCAATCTTGTTAAATCCAACCTTATTCAAAAGCTCTGGCACATTGATTCATTCCTCCATTCAAGACAATTTTGACACTTGCATATTGGGTGACAGCCACAATTCTCAATGTTGATTATTTAGATAAAAGACACAATTTGTACAATTAACAATCTCATACTTTAATGAGGCAAACTGACAACTCGAGATAAATGCAATATAATGTAATGAGAGCTCACAGAGCACATTATGTATGGATTATCCAATGTCTAGTCCCATCTATTCCCACTCTAACAACTGTACACCTTTCCAAAATGCAGCCCACATGCTTTAGTCTGAGGTTAATCTCACCTCTGGCTCCAGGAGCAGACCTTGTCTAAGTGGACTTCCACAGGCAATGGTTGAGAAATTCAGGCCTTAGTTCAGTGCCATATTTCATTCTATGGTCACAGATTTTGATATAGATATTGACATATTATGGAGCTTGGAAGCATGGAACAAAGACAAGTTTTTAATGGATGTTGAAAAATAACTAACTTCTAAAGAGAGCTAATAGAAGAAATGTCCACTTTTCTTTCAATCTTAATTATATATGAGTGTAGAGCAAGGAAATAAATCAGTCATTCTACGATTGTGTCAGTCCAAGCCCTGGTAGAAAAAGGTAAACAGCAGCAGACAGTTCAAACACGTATAATTTAATATAAGGAATTGATTATGCAGGTGTTAGAGAAAGGTGGGAGAGTGAAGGAGAAAAAATGAAGTAAACCAACGATTAGCAACTTTAGAAAACATCTACTGCTGCTAGGGTATGAACAATAAGAGAAGAGATGTCTTACCAGTGCTAAAGCTGTGCTGCTGGGAGTGCCATCAAGGGGGGCCCATCTGAGTCAGAGCTGGAACAATGGAGAGGGGGTACTATTGTGGAAACCATGGTCCTTGAAGGACTGCATCTAAATCCAGAGGTGCTGCCAGAAAGAGAAAGAAAGATGTCACGCTACAATAGTGTCTCCTCTCTTCCTGCCTTCCTGTCTTCTCCCAGTGTCTCCTATGGGTATAACTTAAGAAACCAGTTGGAAACAGAGCCTAGAAAATTTAATATCCAGCTTCCCCAATCACAGAATTATGAACAAAATTAAGAATGGTTGGAAAAGAGGCAAAGTAGTCAAATAATCAACACTTTCAACTCTTTGGCAACTCAGCCTCCATAACACCTTTTTAACTGTACTTAAATTTTAATACAACTAAAAGGACAATGACATGATGTTTCTCCTTATCAAGATGCATCTACTATTTACATAATGAAAGATACTGTCACATTCTCTCCAAAAGTTGAATATGCAGAATCTTATGACTTATAGGCCACCTATGAGTTTTCATCCAAAGTCACAAGTCCATCCAGATACTCTGTCATTACAGATTAAATTGTAGGTCGGATGTGGTGGCTCATGCATGTAATACCAGAACTTTGGGAGGCCGAGGTGGGCAGACCACCTGAGGTCAGGAGTTCGAGACCAGCCTGGCCAATATGGTGAAAGCCATTTCTATTAAAAATACAAAAATTAATGGTGTGTCATAGCATACACCTGTAGTCCCAGCTACTTGGGAAGCTGAGGCAGAAGAATTGCTTGAACCTGTAAGGCAGAGGTTGCAGTGAGCTGAGATCATACCACTGCACTCCAGCCTGGGTGACAGAGCAAAATTCAGTCAAAAAAAAAAAAAAAAGATTAAATTGTAAATTTAACCACTATCTTTACTCCTTATATTAAAAGAGATAAAGGGAAAAACATAGTTCACATATTCACATATATAGTGGTATGCTTTAGTACTCACATTAAAATAACTTTCTTTATCTACCACCTATTCCATGATACTTTGCCCCCAGCCACAATCTCAGTTAATATTGTCCTTACTTGATGGAAATGAGCCAAATCTTGATTGCTGAAGGTCTGAGTCCTTAGTGGAGTAGCCCCTTTGGGTTGTCTAAGCTTCTAACAATTCTTCCCATTGAATATTAGAGCACTTCAGGAAACCTCCTTCATTCTGGATATAATTCTCTCTGTCTCCACTATACAGCAACAACTTAACTTCTTCTTGGTAATCAGGATCAATCATCGAAAAATCATGGTAATTCCTTATTTTTCTGTTGGTTCAGTAAAATAAGGACCCCAAAATGGCCATGTAGCAGGTCAACTTCCATTTCAATGAAAGAATTATATCCAACATTCGAAACATTTTTTATTATGAAGAGAAGCCCTCACAACAAACACAGCCCACAATTGTGGGCATTGGGGGAAATTAGCTGTTCACTTTTCTTCCTATTTAATGTATTAGGGTAAAACAATGTCATATATGATGTCTAGTAAAAGCTGATACTACATGGTGTATGGAAACACATTTGTAAATTATTGTCTCTCAGCTGGCACTGTATCTAATACGTCATTAGGGCATTTTATGTTTCTGTTAAGGCAGCTGCTTCTAAGCCAATAAGTATGTAGTAAGATCAGTGAATTGTATGACACCATCGCTGCACTTCTTTTGCTTTGTAATAAGTTCTTTGGTTAGAAGCAATACAGTACAAAATGTCTTGATGGTGAATATGACACACCAAAGGCCTTCTGATGGTGGCTTCTGGCACCAACTGAGAGACCATAATCTACATTTTGAGTGTTTCCAAACACCATGTAGTATCAGCTCTTACTAGATATCATATATGATATTGTTTTACCCTAATACAGTAAATAGGAAGAGAAATTAACAACTATTTTCCCTTGTGCCCACAACTATGAGCCCTGTTCTTTGTGAGGGCTTATTTTCATAATAAAAAAATGTTGGTGGTGGAAGAGACATTGGAAGTAGAAAAAGCAGATGAAATATCCAAAATAAATGGCAGAGCAATCACTCTGATACCAGGTGGTTGCCTGGTCTCCCCAAGGAATAGTGCCATATCAGGATATGAGCTGGGCCTCTGCTGTTAAACCTGTGCATGCCCACAGCAAGGGTGGTAGTCAAATAGCTTTGGTAAGAGAAGGTCTGCATTGAGCCCTTGCAGAATCTCTATACCTGCCACTGTGGCCACTTTATACATGAGTCCATTGATCAAGCCCTAAAGAGTCTAGGAAATTGGAATCTAGATGACATCAACAGACCAGGTCATCATGTACACATTTTCTGTGGTAGTTAAGCATTTTCACTAAGCTTCTGTTATTTAGGAGTTTCATAATTTCCACTAAAACTAGGCAGCCTGTTTCAAACTTGGCGTTTTCCAATATCATCTCCAGTCAACAAAAGACAGCCACCACAAAACTCATCTCCTTTAATTTTCTTATGGATGATTGTAAAATTATATAAAAGAATAGAAACAGCATAATTATTCCACTATTACCCCAGCACTCAGCTTCAATGACTATCAGTTCATAAGCCATCTTCTTTCACCTGTATTCATATTCACCCACCCATCATAGTTTTGAGGATTCTAATACTTCTCTCACTCATAAATTTCTCAATATCTGAATGAAGAGAGTGTTATGTGTGACAGGGGCTGACCAAGTCACAAATAACAAATGCAGTCTGTTATTTGACTCTCAAAGCTTTAGAATTTTTCTTCACTTTTATGCCAAGAAGTTGTACATGCTCAACATTATTAAATATAAGCCGCATTAAAGTCTGATGGTGTGTCCACAGTTGAGCCATTCCTAGCTACTCAAGATAACACATGGCAAATAGAATCTCTGTAAATCTTTCTTTGTTCCAAAATCTTTAGAATCTTTCCCACACATATTCTCCAAATTTAAGCTAAAGTGAATAAAACTAATAATATTCTTAGTAAAACTTTTTGTATTTAAGTCACATTTCACTGGGTAAGATTATATACTTGTCCGCCAGGTGTTTGCTAAAATCAGACTCAAACTCTAGCTTTGAAGGCAATGAAGCATGGTGGGGATAGGTCTTATGAACAGGCATCCACTTGAAAGTAACTTCCTTAGGGGAGGTAATTGCAGGGCCTTGAAATAAAAAAAATTTTTAAAAAAGACTAATATCCTTAAATATGGGAGACTATTTCTGCTAGCAATAGAAAGTTCAATGAGATTTGAGGGTTCAAGGTCATCGGATTTACCTACGTCTACCCAAATATCCCTATTTCAAACCCCAGAGTTCCATTCTTTCCCAATTAATACTCTAAAATGTACACAAGATCATGTGCTTTTAGTTTCACATAAGATACATGATGAGGCAGTAAATTCAACTTACAATGTAATTCTGGAATTTTCACTTTTAGGTTTGGGACGGGATTTGTGATCTTCCCTGAAACTACAATAAATGAGTGAATATTTTAAGAGCACAGTGAAATTTCCCTGGTTCCCTGACCTACCTTGAACTAAGACTTTAAAGCATCAGGCTTGTAATTTTGTTTCTATAAGCAATCCAGTGCAGTATTAGAAAAAAAAAATCTTTCCCCGCAGTCTTTAGTAGTCATCATCACTACTATGGCAGTTGAATTCATTGACCACTTTATTTTACAGAGCCTTGCCTTATGAAGGCCTTTCATCTAAAGCAACGTCAAATAAGCTGAATGCAGTGGTTCACTCCTAGAGACCCAGCTACTCAGGAGGCAGAGGTGGGCCAGAAGTTTAAGACCAGCTAGGAGGCCAGGAGTTTAAGACCAGCTAGACTGAGTGGTAGGGCAAGACTCCTTATCTAACAAATAAATAAATAAACAGGAAAATAAATTTTGAATAAAGCCACAACAGCTAATTTGGTAAATGTGATGTCGTGGCATGTCATGGATTAGCAGTAACCCATTTTCCACTGGTAATAAGGTCATCTTTATATTCAAACTGTACAAGCTACCTAACCCAAGAATCACATCATTGAATTAACAAAACAAAACAAAACAAAAAAACAAATGGGAGCACCTTATTGTTTTAAAACAACAGACTGTAATTTAGAGGTCTAATTCAGGAGCATTGCTACATTGTATTGAGTCTGAGAGAAGTAAAATAAAAAAGTACACCAGAGATTAGTAATTGCTGAAAGTGGCTACTTTATCAAATTCTTGGAAAACAAAAGTGACAAGATGGTGTAATCAGAGCCCAGAAGAACACTCAGTGCTTCCCTGCTAGAGTGGTTAGTTTAGACAGTGCTGAAACCATGACAAAGGAGGCCTGTAGTTTGTCCTAGAACCATGCAAGAGGTACCGTTGAAGCTGAAGTTGGATTGCTGTTGGGTGGAAAGGATGTAGTCACTCAAGAATGCTGCCAGAAGAAGAGCAAGAGAAAAGAACAATAGCTTATCCCTTGAGACATTCTCATCCCTCCACTAGTGTCTTCTCTTGGAAGGATGTGAGTAGAGGTCTGCTGTCAACAAAGGCTAAGGAATGCATTTTGTAGACCCCTATTCTCAGTATTTCAGAGCCGAGAAGGGTGGGGTGAGAGACAATAGACAAATACACACTGTAAGCAATATGACTTAGAAAAATCTTTCAATTGTTTCTGTGTATTTCAGTTATTCTGTGTAATTTCAATTATTCTGAGCCATTTCCCTCTAGATAAGAAGGATTCCATTTGATTCCCAGGTGAATATAAACATTTGACTCAAGTTTATTAAGCATCCACTACATAATTATTGTTTGTATCCTATAGAAATGGTGGTAAACAAGAATAATGCCTATATTCTAGAAATGGAGGTAGATAATAGGTAGACAGCAAATAAATATGTAGTATAAGTTTAGATGTTGAAAAAAGCTATGAAGTGAAGTAAAATATGATAAAGGTATAGAAGACACAGAAATTAGTGGAATTTTTCAATAGGGGCTTTGAGGAATTTCTTTCTGAAAGGTCATGAATGAGCACAGATCTGAAAAAGTATGTGAGTGTGACGGTGAATTTTATGTGTCAACATGAAAGATATTTTTGGATGAGATTGACTTTTAAATCCATGACCTTTGAGTAAACAAGAATGGCCTCCATAATGTGGGTGGTCCTCATCCAATAAGCTGAAAGTCTGAATAGAACAGAAAGGGAAATCTCCAACAGATGGCATTGAGAATTTTTCTGTACCATCGGCTGTCCCGGGTCTCCAGGCTGCTGGCCAATATTGCAGATTTTAGACTTGCCAGCCTCCATAATCACGAGTCAATTACTTACAATAAATCTTTTTCTATATATACACACACATCATATTGGTTCTGTTTCTCTGAAGAACTCTGATAATACAGCAAGTGGTGCCTGAAAGACTCCATGTAGGAGCATTCTGGGCCTATGCAGTAGCAAATGTCAAGGTCCTAAGAAAGGAACAAGCTTGTCACAATGAAGAAACATCAAAATGGGATACTATAGCCAGTGTGGAGTGAGTGAGAGAACAGCAGCAGGTGATACGACTAGAGAGCTTTAGAGGGGTTCTATTACATAGGTGTCTCAAGAACTCTAGAGGGAGAGCTCTAGAGGGGTCCTAATAGACAGTGTCTGTGGCTACGGGAAGGATTAAGGATTTTATTCTTATTGTGATGAGAAGTCAGTAGAGTGTTTTGATCAGGCAAGAACCTAATCTAATTTTAATTTTCAACAGATCGCTGTGACTGCTATATGGAGAAGTGACGTAGGGGACACATTCAGATATACAGAGATAAGGTAACAGGGAATTCCATCAGTCTAGGAAGGATATCATGGTTGCTTTGTGAAGCCCACCCTAGCTCTGACTTCAGTTTATGTGATTCAGTTTTTTTCTTATTGTTTAAGACACCCTGACCTGGTTTTCTGTTACTTGCAGCTATTGTGCTCTGAGTGGGTACAAAATGTGATAGCAAGTATATGGTGCTGGATCAAGGTAAAAGAGGTCAGTAAAAAGGATACCTTCCTCTTAAACTGGGAAGTTAATGGTCTTTGTTATGCAGTTATAAAAAAGTAATTTATAACAACACTTCTTCTGCCTTAGGAAATTATTATATACTCACAGAGGGTGGAACACAAAGATGATTGGAAAGAATCAGGATGTCAGATTGTGTTGGATTAGTCTTCCAGCCTTCACTGAGGTCTACAGTGTAGATACTGGATTAGCTTAAATTGAACGTTCTGCAAATAAGAGAAGGAATGAAAGAAAATCTCATTCTTTTCTGCCACTGGTCGGAAAAGCAAATTATTTCAAATACACTAATGTGGAGTTTGATAAGGAAAGGAATGCCAAGTCTTATCCCTAAGGTGAAGTTTTTGTTAACAATTCAGGATAATAGGAGTCATGGAAGGTTGACAAGATTAGTATACAATGTGAGCCTACTCTTCAGACCTCTTTCAAGCAAATTCTGCTAAACATTCCCAACTGAGGAAGTAGTTAGCCATGCCATTAAGAATATGCAGATAGAATTTAATCTGGGGTTAATTATGAAAGTTATGGTATCCTTGTACCTAAGGGCTTGTTTGTTTGTTTTTTTTATTGCTGTGAGGCAGCTGTCAAGATAAAGGTGCCAATCAAGGTCCAAGGGAATGGACAGTGAACAGAAGCTTGTTGCGAGAAAATGAAATGATCAGAATCAGACTTTGACCGGATAAACTACTGTGGAGACCATACTTGCTAATTTTTGCATGAAAAAGATCAAAGCCTCCTAACTTTTTAAGGGACCTGTGCTGCCAAAGATATTCCAGGCCTGGCTCAAAACACTCTTTAATTACTCAAACACAGGCCATCTTCAGGCCCTCAGATTTGCACCTAGTGGGACTGGACTACAAATGCCACACCATCTCTAGAAAGGACACTCTCTTCCATGTCCATTTTCAATGTGGTCATGAAAGAAAATGGACAGAGACCCATCCTACCAGTGGAACTAAGTACTGTCAATTTGGCTAACCAAGGATCTCATTTCTCTTTCAAGTAATGAGATACTTGATATTCCTGTCCAAGAGGTTGTGGTATCTACATATAGGAGGAAAGACCTACGTGTACATGTGGTGGCTGAACCATTTGATTGTGGTGAATATTGCTGAACACTTACTATTTATCAGTCTTCCTTTCCCTCTTCCTAACAGCATGACTGTGTTCATTCATGTGTCTAAGGAAACTAAAAAGCAACAAAAATAGAACTGTGGCCACTGAATCAATGTGCCCCACCCTGTACTTTTATATAAGCCACTACAGTTCTTTATTTTTTAAACAAATTTGAAGCGGGTTTTCTGTTACATGTATTCAAATTCACTTTGAAAATGATATATAAGGTTAATAATTGCATGATATACAAATGCAGATATGAGCGTAATTCCTAAAAGAGACATTACTGAGCTGAAACAAAAGGAAAGTAGTAATTTGCAAAGACAAGAGATAGAGATGATATGCAGTTTAAGTAGAATTTGGACTACCTTAGTACCATTATTTAGTGTGGGGTGTTCTAGTGGAAGATACCCTAACTCCACTTCAGTAAGAGAAGAATCAGTGGACATGGGTGTGCTACGTTAACTGTAGGACATTAAAGGGAATGAGTTAACAACACACTGAGAAATGGTTAACATTATCTGATGTAACATTATGCTATACAGAGCAGAGAACTGGAAGGGATAGAGAAATAATAGCTATGGTGACTTTAGATAACAGGAGATGAAGAAGATGACAGCAGCAGGAACAAATACTAAGAACAAGATGGGTCAATGTCATCGGCAACTAATACAATAATATGAATAGCCAAGAGTTGAGGATACAAAATCAAAAGCCTAGAAGTAATTGAATCAATAAGCCAGAAATGTGTAAGATGATAGATGGCAACCAGCAACTGACACCCAGGCCCGGGTTGGGGAAACAGAGAGATGTTGTGAGCTGTGCTGAAAGGGAGAGTATGGGCCCCATTTAAAGAGCCTGCCGCTCCTTAGCTCCTGCGGGCCCCTTTCATGCAAGACTGTGGGATGCCATTGCTGGAGCTGCCCATTATGGTAGATGCTGGATCCAGATTTTTATGAGAAAACTCCTTATTTTAAAATGTTGAAAACTAATTCAAATTTAAAACACTGTGTAGGCCTATACTAGGCAGGCCAAAAAGCAACAACAAAAAAGTATCTGTATGCTGTGTTAGGTCCCAAAGCCACCAGTTTTCTATATCTGGCCTAGGGGAAATTTTTAGGAACAAATATTTCTCAAAGTAAACAAACCATTTTCTGAAGTTCAGCAATTCCTACAGTTTTATTTATTCCTTCTTTTGTTGCTGTTAAACTTCAGTAAAGTTTAATTTTTTTTTTAATTTTAAAGTCATGTAGAACTTGAACCATTTTAATATAATTATGTCTTCTTCTTTGTATAGGTAGTTCAAAGGGTAGTTATAGATAAATAAATACACATATAAAATTATATATATGTACACATGCAGTAGGGCTAAACAAAAAAAAAGATAGAAAGTACAAGTATTCAAAATTAGGAATGAGAATGGAGTTGATATCAACAGATGCAAAGATAAATATGAATACATTAATAAATCCCACAAAATAGATGACATTCTGCAAAAAAAAAAAAAAAAAAATCAGCTCATTCAAAAATAGAAATAGAACATAGTTATATGCCAGTGAGTGAAAAATTTGTCAAAGAATACACCATTGAAAGTATTTTGTCTCTATTTTTATACTTTCCAGTTGTCAACTTTACAATTTTGAGGAAAACAGTTACACTTGTAAAGTATCCATTCTCTGAAGATCCATTGTGTTTAAGATACAAACTACATTTTAGTTGCATGTAGAATATTTTCAGACTTTTTTACATTGACAAAAACTGATTTAAAAAGTTAAAATATTCATATTAACAAAAAGATGACAAGTCTAAAAAGAAAAGAATTCTAAAGCTTATAAACAGAAATGCTAAATTTTTTTGGTAGCCTCAAAATTTGGATAACAGAAAATACTTTTCAGAATATTACTTGTTTAGAATCATTTTTCCCATTTAAAGTATACAATTCAATAACTTTTAATATATTCATAGTTGTGCAACTATCACCACTACCTAGTTTTAGAACATTTTCATTACCCCTAAAAGACATCCTGTACACATTAGCAGTCATTTGTCATTCTTCTTATTCCCTCCTCCCTCAAACCATTAATCACCCCTCCCCATCTTAGCCATGGTAAATCACTAGTCTAATTTCTATCTCTATATAGTTGCCAATTCTGGACATTTCATGTAAATGGAATAATAATATATATGGTCTTTTTTAACTGCCTTCTTTCACTTAGAATGTTTTCAAGATTGATCCATGTTGTGTCATGTACCCATACTTCATTTTTTAAAGAATTACTAAATAATATTCCTTTTTCTGGATATACCACATTTTTAATCCATTTATCAATTAATAGATATGTAAGTTACTTATTTCCACTTTAGGCAATTATGAATAATGCTGCTATGAACACCTGTGTATCGAATTTTGTGTGAATGTGTTATAATTCCTCTTGAGTATACACCTAAGAATGGAATTGCTTGGTCACATGGTAACTCTGCTTATTATTTTGAGGACATGACAAACTGTTTTCCAAAGTGACTGCATCATTTTACATTCCCATCAGCAATGTATGAGGATTTCAATTTATCCACATCCTTGCCAACATGTTATTATTTTTATTTTTGATTATAGCCAGCCTAATAGGTGTGATTTGGTATCTCCTTTTGGTTTGGATTTGCATTTACCTCATGGATGATGATAAGCATCTTTTCATGTGTGCTTATTTATCATTTGTATATCTTCTTTAAAAATATATTTATTCAAATCTTCTGTCCATTTAAAAATTACATTATTCAAATTTATATTATTGAGTTGTAAATGTTTTTATATATTCCGTATATAATTCTGTATCAGATACAAAATTCGTAAAATACTTTATTCCATTCTGTGGGTTGTCTTTTCCTTTTATGTGTCTTTTCCTTTTATGGTATCATTTGCAGCACAGAAGTTGTTCGTTTTTTTGTTTGTTTGTTTCGTTTTTTGTTTTTGTTTTTGTTTTGAGATGGAGTCTTGCTGTGTTGCCCAGGCTGGAGTGCAGTGGTGCAATCTCGGCTCACTACAAGCTCCGCCTCCCGGGTTCACGCCATTCTCCTGCCTCAGCCTCCCAAGTAGCTGGGACTACAGGCACCTGCCACCACACCCAGCTAACTTTTTTTGTATTTTTAGTAGAGAACCGTGTTAGCCAGGATGGTCGCAATTTCCTGACCTCGTGATTGGCCCACCTTGGCTTTCCAAAGTGCTGGAAGTACAGACGTGAGCCACCGCGCCCAGCCAAAAGTTTTTAATTTCGAAAAAAATTCTTTTTTTTTTGTTTGGTCTTGTCACTTGTGCATTTGATGTTGTCTCTAAGACATTATTGCTCAATCCAAGGGCACAAAGATTTATACGAATGTTTTTGTCTAATAACTTTATAATTTTAGCTATTCCGTATATATCTATAATCAATTTTGACTTAATTTTTGTATAGTGCAAACAAAGAGTACAGATTCTTTCTTTGGCATGTGGATATGCATTGTTTCCAGTAACATTTGTTGAAAAAATCTTTTTTATTGAATTTTCTCAACACTTTTGTAGAAAATCAATTGGTCACTAATGTGCAGTTTTACTTCCAGAGTCTCTACTGGAATCCATAGATCTATATGTCTATTTTTATACCAGGACTACCCTGTCTTGATTACTGTAGCTTGCAGTATGTTTTTAAATCCAGAAACGCGAGTCTTCCAAATTCATGTTTCCTTTTTCAAGATTGATTTTGCTATTCTAGATCCCCTGCATTTCCACACAAACTTTAGGATTGGTTTGTCAATTTCTGAAAAAATAGGGCAGCTGGGAATTTTTATAGGAGTTGATTTGAATCAGCGGATAAGTTCAGAAGTCATCTGTTTCATGAACATGGGATATCTTAACATTTATTTATGTCTTCTTCAATTTATTTCAATAACGTATTGTAGCATTCAGAATTCAAATATTGCACTTGTTTTGTCAAATTAATTCCCAAGTTCTTTCTTTTTAATTATATTATAAATCAATTTTTTTCTTAATTTCATTTTCAGTTTAGATTGTTCATTGTTAATATACAGAAATACAATTGTTTTTTCTTATATTGATTTTCCATCCTGAAATATTGTTACCTCATTTATTATTTTAATAGTTTTTTTGTAAATTTCTTGTTATTTTAATTTTTTTTAACTTTTCTTTTGGGCTCAGGGATACATAAGCAGAAAATTCAAAGACTGAAGGAACAAGGAACATCAGCCCATAAAGATGAGAGAATCAGAGCGAGAACTCTGGCAACTCAAAAGCCAGAGTGTCTTCTTACCTCCAAACAACCATATTATTTCCTTTACAACGATTCTTTACCAGACTGAGATTGCTGAACTAACAGAAGCAGAATTCAAATATGGATAGAAATGAAGATCGCTGATATACTGGAGGATATGAAAACTCAATTCTAGGATTTTTATGATTTTTTTGTTTTTTAGATGGAGTCTTGCTCTGTTGCCCAGGCTGGAGTGCAGTGTTGTGGTCTCAGCTCACTGCAACCTCTGCCTCCCGGGTTCAAGCAATTCTTCTGCCTCAGCCTCCTGAGTAGCTGGGACTACAGGCATGAGCCACCATACCTGGCTAATTTTTGTATTTTTAGTAGAGATGGGGTTTCACCATATTGGCCAGGCTGGTCTCAAACTCCTGACCTCGTGATCCACCTGCCTCAGCCTGCCAAAGTGCTGGGATTACAGGCGCAGTCGGCCGATATTTTTATATACCAGATTATATCACTAGTAGAGATAATTTTACTGTCTCCTTTTCAATCTGGAGGCATTTTCTTCCTTCCTTTTTCCCTTCCTTTCTCTCCTCTCCCCTTCCCTTCCCTCCTCTTTCTTTCTACTTACTTTCTTACTTTTGCCTCTTTGTCTTGGTTAGAATTTCCAGTATAATGTAAAATAACAATGGAAAGAGCAGTTATCTTTGTCTTCTTCCTCATTTTAGAGGCTTAAGCATGGAGTTTTTGTCTATGTACCTTGTGAAGTTTAGAAAGTTCTTCCCAATCATAGTATGTTGATGGTTTTTATAATGACAGAGCATTTGATTTGATTAAATGTTTTTTTCTGCTTTTATTGTAATGATGTTGTGACTTTAGCTTTTTAACTATTGAGATGGTGGGTTACATTAGTTGATTTCAGATATTAAGCCAACTTTGCGTTTCTGGGAATAATCCCACTGGTTGATGATGGATAATCTGTTTTATATGTTACTAGATTCACTTTTCTAGCATTTTGGTGAGGATTATTGCATCTATGTTGGTCTATAGTTTTCTTTTACTGTATACCTTTGTCTGTTTCTGATATTGAGGCAATAATGGTCTCAAAGGACTAATTGAGAATTGTTTTCTTCTTTAATTTTTGGAAGAGTTTGTAGAAAATGGGTATTAATACTTCTTTATATGTTTGGGCTTTTATTTCATTTTTTAAGATTTAGTATGCAAATTATGAACGTTC
This sequence comes from Mandrillus leucophaeus, assembly GCF_000951045.1. Classification (NCBI taxonomy): domain Eukaryota; kingdom Metazoa; phylum Chordata; class Mammalia; order Primates; family Cercopithecidae; genus Mandrillus; species Mandrillus leucophaeus. Next base: position 1,393,706 of record NW_012109141.1, read on the forward strand.
AAATTCAAATTTAAATCCCGTGGGCTTTCTTAATCTTTTAAATTTAGATTATAAATCTTACTATATTTTCAAGTATTGCAATCAGCTTGTACATAATTTGAACAATGTTTTGTCCTGTTAAAAATGGTTAATTACTTTCACATTTCAAAACATAATTATACATCCTATATATTTGATTTTCTTCATAAATTTCACTGTCTGATTAGATAGAAAATCTACCATATTATTACACAATTCCTATAAATGCAATAAATAACTTTATGAGTACAGTGAATGTAAAATTATTTTAGATGGTCCAACACTCTAAATACATTTAGTAATACTAAACAAAATTCCATTTGTAAATTTATAGATTAATTACAAATTCTAATATTGGAGTTAAATGTGGTTATTCTAATAGGCCACATTAAAAAATGTAGATTTACTAAAAATATAAATAGTATGAATATTATAAATAAACATAGGTACATAAAATATCAATTATTAACAGGTACTATTTAAGCACAAAATATTACTACATGATTTTGATTGTCTCAAAATAATAACGACTCTAACTATTAAATGCATACCTATTGTGATGACAAGTATATGTGGAGCTAGATAATGCATTTTTGCCTCTTTCTGGTGTTCCATCTGTACTGCAGTGTCTAGACATCTGAAATCTACATTTCCCAGATGTCCTTACAATCAGGGTCCTGAGTGCAAATTTGTTTCATCATATAGAGGTACTTGAATCAGATTTTTAAAACCTAAATAAGAACAGGGCCATCTTCTTACACATTTTTCTGTTGCTGCTTAAAAGCATGGTTGTATCTAGGTACTAGCTCTGTGGGTTTGGTGAGGCAATGGTGTGGTAGCAGCAGCAGCTTCCCAAATCTCTCTCTTCTACAGGGATATGATCCTGAACTCAACAGTTCTAGTAATAGGTCCAGATTTCACATCTTTCTCATGGAAAGGAGGTTATAATTCTTCCGGAGACACGGTTCAGAGTTACTTTTCTGAGAAGCTTTCCTCAGGACCCTCTCTAGAGCCAAGCCCTCCAACTCTTCCAGGGATTGTTTAAAGGCCCAATTCCCAGTAATAAATCCCTTTATGCTTAACATACCTAAAATAGTTTCCATTTCTGTTTCTTGAATTCTGTTAACTTTGGCTATTTAAATCTAAATCTTCTTGGTGTTTGAAGTTATATTCTCAACAAAGATGATCTATTCTCTTCAAATTACCTAAGATTTCTAACAAGTAAACATTTAAGCCGCATATGAGTCCTGGAGTAGCAGATGACAGATTGATTCTTCTACTGCCCAGATTGCCACACTGAGCCCCCTTTTTCAGTCATGTTGTGATGGGCTTCAAAGTCATATGCAAGTTAAACTATAAATAAAATGGATACTTAGAAGAATAAAAGTATAAAACAATGAACTTATAAGAAGTGAAGTTCAGACCTGTACAGAGTAGGCAGACAACAAATGTTATTGAAAGATGAATTAGTGAACTCCAGATTATTTTCAATGTTTTTTTCTTCCTCCTCTATAATTTTGCAGGGTTTTCATCCATTTCTGTGCTTTGATGGGAAGCTCGCTCTGATACAATCATTACAGTTTCGCAGAAATTGTATGTGCCATGACAATGCATATAACCACTTCTACTACTAATATCCTCATGTCATAATGGGGTATGGGGGAAACAGCAATTATATTCTCCTGGATTCTGCTGGGAAGTATGTCCAAAACTTCTGCTCTTACAAGATTCTCTAAAATGTCTGGTTCTTCTGGCATCCTTGTCTCCTCTAAGCGATCATAACATTTCTCAAGATCAACAGAAAAATAAACGCCTTTGAATAAATAGTTCTTCTTCAAAATGAATTATTTCCAGTGAACTTTAAAGCCTAAGGCCTGAGTGTCAGAAGTCTAAGTCTTTGCATCTCACACATTTCAATAACCAATCATTGTGGTCTTTTTGCCTCCTGTATTCGGTTGTAATAGCTCTTTCTTGAAACAATAGATTCTTCATTATATTTAATGGTCTAAAAGATGGATGGTCATGTTGTAGGCAGAAATTACTGGGAGTGAGAGGGAAATAATCCAAACCTCAAAATACTGAATGTATAGCATATTGATGCAGTTTAAAGTGGAAACCCTTTTCTGGGAGTCTTCAGAGCAGTACTGACTCACATTGAGTTTATCATAAAAAACACAAGATTGGATGTGCAGCATCCAATGACAGATGGCTACAGAGGTGAAGGAGAACTCCACTCCCCAGAGCAAATTGAAAACACACCTCAGAAATGGAATTATCCACAGCAAAGATAGACAGGTATTTGAAGGCACAGGGTCAAAGAATATGCCAAACTGACATTTTTATGCAAGCTTAAATTCTGATTCTACAGATAGGTTAAAAGCACAAGAAATTGCAGGTAGTATATATATTATGCATGGTCAGCTTGAGCAATATTGAAATCTGGGAATATCAAGGCATGACTCCATAGAGTGGATGGAAATACGGAAGGCAAGATCCAGAATATTTTATTGATGAAATTGGCAAGAACTAGGCCACCAGATGAATGAGCTGGGCTTCAGTCCTAGAATATTAAGCAGGCGAACAGCAGAGTACAGAGTGGAGATCAATGCATAAACTGAAAATTACAGTGACAATGAGACGAGTGGGCATGAGTATTTCCTGCCAAGAGAAGTAGGACCTAGAAACAGGAGGTCTTACCTTTTGCCCTTGTCTACTCTCCACATATTCCCACTCTGGGTAAAGGGAATACTAGTCTGATTAAATCAGATTCCAGAATAATGATTTTGCCTAGTTACTTAGAAATTGGGTTATACTACATCAGATGTTCATAAACATAGACATGCCTCACTCTGTTTTCCTTCCTTCCTCGAATTCTCTGGCATTTCTTTTCATTGTACAATAGAATAAGCAAAATGAGCCGGGGTCTGCCTCCTTGGGGTAGATACAGTTATCCTATTCTTTCTCTTTGTAATGAAAAGAACAAATTGTTTAAAGAAGGTACTGATTAATTTTAAGTTTTAGTAGTGTTTGGACATCAACTCCAAGCCCTGTTTACCAGAAAGCACTACATTATCTGAGGGTACAAGCCTAGATCACAATAATTAAGTGATGCCTTGTTTCTCATTTGCCATTATTCTTGTGTAAATATACCTTTCCTCCATGAAATCACAGGGAGGAAGGACGACTGAAATAGAAAATGATTTAGGTATCCCCAAGTCTCTTGACTATAATCCCATTTTAAGACCATCTAGTCAGGCTCTGGACACTAGGGATTAAAATGTAATTTCAGGACATATTTAGTGCCTAAAAATTAGCAAAGGAAAAATTTGATATCAGTTACCATACCATTCTTATAGAGAAAATAATGAGTAAATAACTGAACAGAAATCACATTGAGAAAAAGATAATAAAAGAGAATGAAAAGGGACCAAGTAAACATGATTATATTTAAGAGAACAGTAGGAGACACAGCAGATAATAGAGTAGAAGCAGTAGGAGCAATACAAAGAGAACCGAAAGTGCCATGGAAGTCGATAAAGGAGAGAATGGAGAATGAGAAAACTGTCAGCCTGGTTCCATGCTACAGAGATAAAGTAGAGGGGAAAACAGATAAAAGGTTAATTAGATTTAGGAACTAAAATATTGTGGACAACTTTGGACATGCAATTTCAATAGAATGGTAGTGATATAAACAATTGCTAAGAGCTAGAATGGAAACAAGGAAATGTAGGCCCAAATTCTAGTGAAAAGAGAGAAGGGAGAGGCTTTTTCAGGAGGGCTGGAAAGTGATGAAACCAATAGTATGAAAGTAGAGCCTAAGATTGGTATAAAATTTGTATAGGATTAAAAATACTTTCAAGAAATTGTTTGTTGAGAACAGCCCAGTGAAAAGATCTTAAGTAATACATTGAGAACAGCCCAGCGGAAAGATCTTAAGTAATAATACAAAAGTTATGCTATAATCCAGAAGGTTTTAAAGGAAGTGAATGTCACAGATGAACAATGTCTATCGTATGCTCTGATATACCAGCCTAACAACCTTGAAAGGTACTCAGTTACTTAGTCAAATGAGTTGATTTTGGTAGGTCATGCTCAGTGTCCACCTATGTTGGTTCTTGGTTATCATTTCTGTCCTCAGGAACAAGATGTTTGATAATCTATCCTATACTTTTTGTCCAAATCAGTGAACACTTACTGACATTGACCTTCACTGCAGAATGAGTTGAATTCTACTCATCAGAGGGCCACATATGTGTTTGAACTGTCTTTTATTTATTTATATTTTTTGAGACGGAGTTTCACTTTTGTTGCCCAGGCCAGAGTGCAATGGCACAATCTCAGCTCACCACAACCACTGCCTCCTGAGTTCAAACGATTCTCCTGCCTCAGCCTCCCGAGTAGCTGGGATTACAGGCATGTGCCACCACAGCCGGCTAATTTTATATTTTAGTAGAGATAGGGGGTTTCTCCATGTTGATCAGGCTAGTCTCGAACTCCTGACCACAGGTAATCCGCCTGCCTTGGGCTCCCAAAGTGCTGGGGTTACACTGTCTGTCTTTTCTAACATCCCAGATCTTTCACTTTAAAAATGAAGAACTAGGACCAGAGAGTATGTTACTGATCCCCGAATTATTAAACACTTTGTGTCACAAGCCAAAGTCAGGTACACTTTCTGATTTATTCTGAAGAATTTTATTTTGCTTTATTTTCAATTTATTATTTACTTAATATTCATAACTTACTCTTTTAGTTATCTATTAATATATAATAAATGAATCCTAAAACATGGTGGCTAAAAGCCAGCATTGATTATTCCCTCTTTCATTGTTTTCTGGGTTAACTGTGTTCATTTGTGTAGTTCTCACTCAGAATTTGTCCATGCAGTGATAGTGAGACGTGAGGAGCTGGAGTCATCTGCTCCCCAAATCAGCTGATGGTGTCAAATGGCTGACTCACATGATGGTGGCTGAAGGCTGAGAGCTCAGCTGCAGCTGACCACTGGAGCACTTGCACGTGGCCTCTGTGGGTTATTTAGGCAACTCCCAGTGTGCTCTCTGGGTTCCCAGATGGAGCTCTCCAAATGAGCACCGCAAGAGGCCACAGAGTATGTTACAAGGTCTCTTATGAACAAGGCTTAAGAGTCTCAGAGTGTTCACTACATTGTATTTACCAAGCCAGCCACTTAGGCCACTGATACAAGGTTAGGGAAATTAGTATCTATTTTTTATACGAGAAGCAGCATGTTTATATGGAAAGAAACAAGTTGGTGGAATTCATCTTAGGGTACCATCTCCCATATCCACTTATGTTTACAATAACTAAAGATACTTATTTTGCAATGTATAGAATATTTACAATCTTCCCCCTAGACTTGCTATGTCTATTGACAGTTTCTCATTCATCATCAAATCTACTGTTACAAGATCATGAAAATGAAAACATATTAAATTTCCCAAGTTAAGATGGTTACATGTTAGTACATCTTTTAAACTGTTTTGGAATTATTGGCTAAAGTTTTTAAAAAGCATTAGTAGATTTTTAAATTTATAATGTTTTCCTCTTATCTAGATAATCGAGCAGAACTTCTATGAAGTAAATACACACCTATTTTTTTCTCTGTAGCATGCTACCTATATGTAGCATGATTTGCTAAAGTACTTTTTCTTGGTATTGTTGCTACAAAACAGACTTAAAAATATTTTGCCAATTTAAATTATACCAGCAATATGAAAGTTAATCTTGCCTGAATTTTCAGCTTGTCAGTATAATCATTTTAAACCAGTTTTCACTTTTATTTGAGTCCTAATTATTCTTAATTGAGTTCTGAACTTCTCATGGCCAAAAATGATTCTACTCTCCACTTATATGATGGTCATAAAAAAAAAATCATCAGGTTCTCTGAGTTAAATCTTTTTTTTTCCTCAAGAAAATAGAAAATTTGCAAGATATCCAGAATAAAGTTATAAACTTCCTATTTAGGAAAAGAGGACTATGCATGACATGACTACCACGAAAATCACATTTCAAAACATGAAAAGAGATCCATGAATCTAAAATAAACGGGAGATGTTGCCTGTACTCAGCAATGAGGCTTACATCAGTTGCTGGCATCATTTTTCCATCTTCATTGATACTGTCCAACCTACCAAGGCATGAAAGTAAAGGCTACTGGGTAGATAGAGAAAGCAACTGTGTGGCAGTCAGAGTTGTGACTCTGCTGCTGTCAATGCATATCATGGGATGTTTTGTGCCTCTTTGCCACATCCAAACAAGGTTAATAAAACCTGACCTTGCTTTAATATGGTCATTAGAATGATGAAATAAAATGAGATGTCAAAGCAATTTGCAAACTTAGGAGCAGTATAAAATACAGTTTCTTATGATTGTCCCAAAATAAATTTCTAGTGTGTATACAGATTGTACATTAATTTGCTAGGTAGAAACATTTTTGTTTAGCATGAGTAGCAACACTTTAAAGTGAATCTCCAAAAGCTGCTGATTTCTTGGCATCCCCTTAGTTTAAAATAGCTCTTCTATTAGATGCACAGTCCCCAGATAAATTGCATGCTGTGATTCTATTATTTGTTTAAATTAAAGAAAAGTTGTGTTTTTTTTTTTACTTAGTATAAAAGCATTCCTTGATCATAGGAAGAAAATTTAAATGTACAAATAGATCTTTTGAAAAAAGAAGCATATTATTTTATTACACAAAGTAACAACCATTAACCATTTGGTCTATTTCTGTAAATATCCATCTATAACCTTCATATAGATAAATACAGAGAAAGAGAAAGAGATGAATATATATAGTATATCTGTTTTATTTCTAGCTCTTTCTATGTAACAATGTAATATGTTCTGGAAAATGAAGCATGGCTGGTAAAGGTTTTAGAATCTCCCCTATTTTCAAATTTTTATAGAGATAGCACAGGTAATTTGGACAAGAAATTTCTGTCCTCATTAGGAGAAATCATAGAAAATGACATTCAATTAATGGAAATCTTAAAGAATTATCAAGCAAGAGTAGTGTAAGAGGAGTAAGGAAAGTAATGTGTCGTAGACCCACCATTGCTGACCACACTCTTTAGAAGCTTCCTGTGGACTACACTATGCTTAGGAGAGCCTACGGCCACCAGCTGAGCTCAGGATATCTCACTTATAGAAGTATTCTTGTACAATACATCTGAGAAGAAACGTGTCCATCTTTCGTCTCAAGCACCTCGCCCTTGCAGAGGAAGACCAGTTGGTTACCTGCTTCTAGCTAGTACCCTGAGAGAAAGACCAACCATGTTGAAACCAGAAAAGGAATTTCTACATTAAATTAAATTTTTACCTAATTGCTTCTAGCTGCATTTAGGGAGGAATCCTATGTTTTGTTTCTACTTAACTGTGTAGGTCAGAGTTAGGAGTCAGACCCACTTACCCCACCTCACCATGCTTTAAGGTCAAGGCAGGTCAGCAAAAAGGGATTGGCAATCTACATAACTGCTCATGAAAGCTATATCAGCCACTGTTTCTAAACAAGCCACACATTTAACTAATTAATTATTTATATTTTATTTTATTTTTTGCAACAGGGTCTCACTCTGTCACCCAGGCTGGAGTGCAGTAGTGCTATTATGGCTCACTGCAGCCTCGACCTCCTGGGCTCAGGTGATCTTCCTACTTCAGCCTCCCAAGTAGCTTGAAGGAGAGGCACATGCTACCACGCCCAGTTAATTTTTGTATTTTTTAAATAGAGATGGGGTTTTGCCTTGTGGCCCAGGCTGATCTTGAATTCTTGGGATCAAGTGATCTGCCTGTCTCAGCCTCCCAACCATACATGTATTTTTAAACCCTGAAGTCCGTTGCATGCTTGACTTATCATTATGGTGTTTTATGTTGATATTCAAAATAGACACTATGAAAAGAAGTCATTATATGAAAAACACATTTGCACATGCATGTTTATAGCAGCATAATTTGCAATTGCAAAAATATGGAACCAGCCCAGATGCTCATCAGTCAACAAGTAGATAATGAAAATGTGGTATATTTTCACCATGGAATACTACTCAGCCATAAAAATAAATGAAACAATAGCATTCGCAGCAACCTGGATGGAGGTGAAGACCCTTATTCTAAGTGAAATAACCCAGGAATGGAAAATCAAACATCATACGTTCTCACTTCTAAGGGAGTTAGGCTATAAGGATGCAAAGGCATAAGAACAATACAATGGACTTTGGAGACGCAGGGGAAAGGGGTAGGAGGAAGATGAGGGATAAAAGACTACATATTGGGTACAGTGTACACTGCTCAGGTGCTAGGTGCACCAAAATCTCAGAAATCACCAGTATGTAACTTATCCATGTAACCAAACACCACCTGTTCCCCAAAAACCTGAAATAAAACAATAAATTAATTAAAAAACAAAACAAAACAGCATTGCATGCTGCAGAGAAATCGTTCATGAAAGGAAGAGTCAGTTGATCTGGCAAATTTTATTGTTGTCTTATTTTAAGAAATTGCTACAGCCACCTCAACTTTCAGCAACCATCACCCTGATCAGTCAGCAGATATCAACATTAAGGCAAGAGTCTCCACCTGCAATAAGTTTACAACTCACTGAAGGGTCAGATGATCAATAGCATTTTAACAATTTTTTTAAGTTATAAAAAAGGTCCTATGAAGAATGTGTAAACATCACATTGAATGACCTTCCTTCATATAGTCACACAGCTCATAATATTATCTTTTTTGTGTGTGGGAAACTTTCTTCACTTCTGAATATCTCAGCTTTCTCTATTTTATTTTCTTTTTTATTTGTTTTGATGGAACTTGTCATCATATAAAATACTATACACTTAAATTATTTCTTTTAGATTCTATTATCTCTCCAAACCCCATTTAAACATAAGCTCTATGAGGACAGAAACTTTTGTCTTTTTTATTCAGTTGTGTATCTCCATTTGTAGAACAAATCTAGCACACAATACGTAATCAATACATAGTTGTTGAGTAAAGAACTGAACAAGTGGACTCACAGGATATTGTTGCAACTTTATGTTTTCCTTCCACCATCTGTTTACATTTATTCTGTGAAGCTAGTTTATATCATCCCCTTGAGTGAATTTGTGGGAGGCCCTATAAACCTTATAATTGCTCTCACGTATAGAAGGTCCTCTGGTAACTCTGGTAATAATCATAGTTTTATCTCTTACTTCAGAAATTCATATATAAAATTCAATAATAATCAAAAAACTGAAAACCACGATTTATATAGAGGACTTCACTTCACTCCCAGTTTGAGACTGATGACGTAGGAAAAAGAAATACGTTAGGAAAAGTTGATTGTGTTAGTCTTCACTGAGTATTTTAAGTGTGCCCTAAGTGGTTTTCCTTTCTGTGAACCTTTCCTGTGAAAGGAATGTACATTCTACCTTGTTGAATTCAGGAATGTCAAAGTGCCATAAGGGGCTTCTTACATGACCCCTACTGGTCCCTGTTCCTGGTATTCACTCTCTTATGAAATATCTTTCCCTTGAAAATGGGCTGAACCTAGTGATTTGCTTCAAATGAATAAAAAAGTGATATGATGTTACTTCCATTACCAGGTGTAAAAGATTGTGACCTCCATCTTTCTGGTATTCTCTTTTAGGCTCTTCCTGTGTTCTAGGTCTGAGAAAGAGGGTCACCTGGCAAGGGACCGACAGCAGCCTGACATCAACATTCAGCAAGAAACTGAGGTCCTTGGTCCAGCAGCCCATGGGGAACTGGATCCTCCCAACAATTACTGAGTAAGCTCAAAATCAGATCCTGTCCCATTTGAACCTTCAGATGATGGAGGTTCTGGCTGACATGTTGATTGCAGCTCTTGAGAGAACCTAAAGAAGAGGAGCTGGTGATGATGTGCCCCATTTCTGGCCCATAGAAACTAGCAGACAATAAGTCTGCATGGTTTTAAGCCACTAAATTCTGAGGTAATTTGTTATGCGGTAATAACTAACCAATAGATGAGGGCACTTGCTTTGGCCAATGAAATGTAGATGGGGAGATGGATGTCATTTCTTTGAGGAGCTTTAAAAGTTAGTGTATTGCTCAACATATTTCTTTTCACTGTGTCATGTCAACTGGTGACGTTCCAGGTGGTGGCTGGATTCTGCCAGGAAGGCACATGTAGCAGAGCCACAAGCCAATATGCAATGGACACATAGCATACATGGGAAGTAAACTTTTGTCTTACAAGCTGCTAAGATTTGGTGATTATTTGTTGAATCAGCATGCACTAGCTCAGGATTTGTCCGTGTTAGTGGTATTGGCAGTCTGCTGGTTGATTCTATATTGTAAGAAGCTTTGCTATGCATTGTATGACTTTTAGCTGCATCCCTGACCACTAGCCACAGGACGCCAGCAGCATTGCCCATGCACTCCTCCACCTTGTCAGTCCATGGTCACCGAAACTGTCTTCAGACATCACCAAAAAGCCCTTGGGGATGAAATTATCCTTGTCTGAGAACCACTATTCTAGTCTATCCTGACTGATAAGGTCAGTTCTTTCTCTTCCTCACTGTCTGTAGTTCTCTTGGCATAAATGAATTATTTTGCCCTGACTGAATGCTGGTGAATCCTTCTTTAGCTGCTAGTCATACCTAAATTCTTTCTAATATAGGCTTTTTACCTCTTCGAATAGAGTTCTGAGATAGGAACTGGAATAATATGATGCTCTCATGTTTCGGTGTATGACCCACATCCAGTTAAAAAAAAAAAGAAAAAAACCTTTAACCTGAGTAAATTTTGGAAATCTAGGCTGATCACAAGGTGTCACTACCAGAATAGCTGTGCTGCCACAATTCCTAAGCCTTTATATTTTTCAGGCTCGTTCCAGGAACTAGCCCACATTTCCAAATCGCTGGTACACTGTGCAAACTCCTAACTGATGTAGTTGAAGCCCTTCCCATTAGGTTTGGGGTCAGGAGAAAGCACCCTTCATCCCTGTGTGTGTGTATGGAAGAGAAGTGAAGATAATTCTCCAAGGAAATGTATTTCTCATGTAATCTCCAACTCCCAATCCTTTTAGACTCTTGATGTTAGCTAGGGATTAAAATCACAAAACTAGCTTTAAAATTCTTGATGACCTTCCATTTCGAATGCAATCTCTATTGTTATGAACCGTCAACTGAAATTGACACTGAAGTAAATGCATTATAGCATTCATTATAATAGTATATGTTCTGAATTAATTCATAGTATTTTAAAATTCTGAAAATAAAAATCATACTCTGAATCTATGCCACAACACAGTCTGTTCAGCTCAGCTGACTGAAAGCGTCATTTTCACTTTGGGTGTAATCTAGAACGAGTTTAAGATTTCTCTTTGCTAAGTAACATATATGTGGCCTCTTCCGTGTAGCAAACTCCAGCCTACTCTTCAGTTGCTTCTCCTCCTTGGTTCTATCAAACCAAACAGACTTTACTCTGGAGTTGACGGTCTTTAGGATTTACATCTCCCATCTGTCTTCTTCTTTTAAAGTTTTTCAAAGTCTATTTATTTATTTTAATAGTTTTATTGCACTTTGTTATTTAAAAGCTGCACATATTTAATATATACAACTTGATGAGTTTAGATTTATGCGTACATCTGTGAAACCATAGCCACAATCAAGGTAATAAGTATATCTAGCACCTCCAAAAGTTTTCTCCTATCCTGTTGGTTTTTGTTTTGTTTTGTATGTGTATGTGTTTGTATGTGTATGTTAAGAACACTTACTATAAGATCCACTCTCTTAACAGAATTTTTAAGCATACATTACGGTATTGTAAACTACTATTTTTTGCCTCTTGTATGACCTCAGGAAAAGAGACTCTTCCCATATTCTCGTCTTTGTCTCAGCACACCTGATCATGACTTAACAAAAGAAGCCTGTTCTAGATTATTGCAATTTGGGAAATGAGAAAGTAGGGGGCAGAGGGGCAGAGACTAGGAAAAGGAGAAACAGAGCATCTTTTTGTTATCTTTTCATTAAAATATAATCAGAACATAATTTTAGAATGTATATTGCTAGACGACAAATTTAGAGACGCTTTACTCAGAATGATTTTGTATGGTCTACCTAAATTTTTCCCAATTATATAATTATAGTTTACATTTTAATCAGGGCTGGTAAAATTGCTCTTTAATAGTCACTTTATTCATATTTAGGTTTTTAAAAAACTTTTTATTTATATGAAAAATTATTGTGATTTTTACACTTCTAGGAATTCATTTTATTATTTCCATTAAAATAAAAGGTAATAGCCACTCTTCCTGGGCCCATTTAAAAAAACTCTATTAAGGATATTAATTTGGAGATAGGTGTATAATCAGACAGTAAAATATTTATCATCGGACTTTTGAAAAAAATCAACTGAAAGGACGGAAGCAATAGTGACAGTAAGTTCTAATGTCCCTCAAAGAAACAAGATTAATGATGCAAACAACGGAAAACATTAAGAAAATTGTTATTCATATCTTCAGTGAGATTGGAAAGGTTGCTGCATTCAAAGAGATTATGTGGTTATGGAAAAGAAAAAATTGAAGCACCAGAGTGTTTAGTATAAAACATTGTTGCTGAAATTAACCAGAAAATCACACAGTGAGCAGAATGGATATTGCTAACAAAGAGATTAGTAAATTAACCTGAGGAATTATCTAAGAATTCAAAAAGATATTAAAAAGAAATGAGAAAAAAGATAACAAACGTTGAAGATGTATCTGAGAGTCTTGATATTCATATACTGGAATTTCCAGAAAGACAGTACAATGTGAATATAATAGAACCAATAATGTAAGGGATAATAGAAGATAATTTCCCGGAAGAAAGATCTGAGTCTTCAGACTAAAAAATTCTGATTAAGTATATGGATGCCTAGGAAAATAATTCTCTAAATGCATACAGTAAGAAAGATCAGTTAAGAACTTGGTGTTTTTTTATGGTTTGTTTGACCCCTCCAAACGTCATATTGAAATGTAATCTCCAAGGTTGGAGGTAGAGCATAATGAGAGGGGTTTGCATCCTGGGGGTGGATCTCTCATGACTAGATTAATGCCCTCCCTGGGGCCTTCCCCTTCTCTCTCTTGTCACCTCTCTCCCAGGTGACCACTGCATATGCTGGCTCCCCTTTTCATTCCACCATGAGTGGAAGCAGCTTCAAGCCCATTCTAGATGCAGATGCCAGCGCCATGCTTCTTGTACTGCCTGCAAAACCATGAGCCAAATAAACCTCTTTTATTTGAAAATTACCCAGCCTCAGTTATTCCTTCTTTTTTTTTTGAGATGGAGTCTCACTTTGTCGCCTGGTCTAGAGTGCAGTAGCATGATCTCAGCTCATTGCAACCTCCATCTCCTGGGTTCAAGGGATTCTCCTGCCTCAGCCTCCCAAGTAGCTGAGATTACAGGTGCCCATCACCATGCCCAGCTAAGTTTTGCATTTTTAGTAGGGATGGAGTTTCACCATGTTGGCCAGGTTGGTGTTAAACTCCTGACCTCAGGCGATCCACTTGCCTTGGCCTCCCAAAGTGCTGGGATTACAGATGTGAACCACCATGCCCAGCCAGGTATTCGTTTATAGCAGCACAAATGGACTAAACCAAGTGGTTTTATATTTGCAATATGAAATGCTTGATGATGACCCAGGATTGTCTAGAGAGCTCTGAGAGAAACTCACTGAGAGCTCTAGAATTCTACAACCAAGTAAATGTAATTGTATTTAAATTTTCACTATAGATAGTAAAATGCAATAGATATAACATTCCGAAAACAGGTGCCAGACCAAAATGGGAAGTTTCAAGTGGTTTAGGTGAAAATATACTTTAAAATGTCTTAAATGATTCACATTGAGTCAAAGAGGGTTAGCAGGTGCATTGTGAAGTAAAAAAGACATTTTGAGGAACGTGCTGGTGTCCTATAAATCCAGCCCATCAAGGGGACTTGGACATGGCATCCTGTCTCATAGCTCAAGTCCAGTGAAAGGGATCAATGAACTTCATCAAAAACAGATTTAATGCAGAAAACTAGCTAACTTTCATAATTTTAAATGCATTGAGTTTTCTCAATGAACTTCAGGAATATGGCAACATCAACAAAATATGACTAGACCATGTACAAAAGGAAAAACTGGAGATCATGAATTCTTACTATCAAAAATTGACAAAATAAAGCTAATATGCACATATACAATTGATATTCATCCCCTTCAGTAAGGTTGATACATTAAGCTGGTGTCTATTTGGAAATATAAACAGTGAAAGCAGGCTGGAAAGCTGCTCCAATGGTGGAAATGAAGGTAGTAAAGGTGAGACAGTGGTGTGAAATGGCCTTCACTTTGAGAGTTTGTTAGAGCAAAGGATATGTGACTATTTCCAGTGGGCCAATTGAAGGCTATGCATGATGCTGAGCCAGATGGGTATTATATTACACGCTCAGGCAAGCATTGTAAGGGAGATGTTGAATATAACTGCAGATTCCAAAAAGGCAAGAATAAATTGCAGAAGGAAGTACCAAATAAGGCAAGAATAAATCACCTGAGTCCAGAGTATTATTAGCAAGAGGTACGAATTAATAATGGCCAAGGGGTATCTCCTAAGAACCACCATACTTGTGCCAGCCAAGTATAAATATTTATTCCTTTCTTATCTTTCTCTATGCCAGTGTCAATTGGGTAAGTAACATAAGCTGCCATAAGAAATGACCCCCAACCTAAGTACTTTAATACTTCAGAAATCACGGTTATTTCTCATTCCCATCATAGCTTAATTGGGTGCTGAGTGGGCAGTCTCCTTCTACCTGATCATTGACAAAGTTAGCCAATTTTCATTTATTGACTCTGCCTTATAGTGTTTCAAAATCTGGCCAGGAGATAATGACAGAAAGTATGGAAAAGACACACTTAAGGAATTCCATTCTAAGCTACCTAAGACTGCTATTCATCACTTCCATTTGTATTCCACTAATAAAAATTAATCACATGGCCCTAACTAGATGAGGGGAGGTGGGATACCCAGGAAGGAGAAATGGTTTGTTGAGTATCCAGCTGGTTGCTTTTGCTTCCAACCTTCTGCCTTTAAGTTATAGCTCCAAAGGGGTTGGAAATTGAGTGGGGGAGGAAGAATTGGGAAGAGAATAGAAATTAGCTGTTCTCCACCTTTTTAAACTTGAAGTAGTACTTAGTTAAAGGAGGGAGAGGAACTGTAACTATAAATAAATTTGGAAGTTTTACAAATATGTGGGATTGGGAATTTTCAGTAGCAACTTGAGTTTATGATTTGTGTCTTGAAATTTGTGGATTTCCATTGCTTAAAACTAACTACAAAAGACGCAGAGGTATCAGACTTTTCATTGCTGGGGCAAAACTAGTCCCACAGAGCAAAGGTAAAGGAAGTATGTGGAAATACCTTGTGATTGCTTCCCACCAGTTGGGCTAGTTTAGCATACTGGTTACATAAATTCTCATGTATTTATTTTAAACAGTAACTAGCATATTTTGTTCCTTTTCCCCGTGCCTACCTTCATTTATGGCTAGAAGCCCTGGGCTTTTGTTAACTCCAGAAAGGGTTGTAAGCTTACAGGCCAATTAACAAAGTTGACAGATTCTTGACTTCTGGGCCACCAAAGACACCATTGAGCTGTGAGACAGCAAAAACTGCCTAGAAAATGCAAATAGTCAGAACATGTTTTAAAAACACATTCTTTTCTCCTTTATTCACATATCCACACACAACCACAGACACCAGAAATCAGGGAGGCAAAGAAGGGAGTTAGAAATCATGCAATGGGCTGGGTGCAGTGGCTCATGCCTATAATCCCAGCACTTTGGGAGGCCGAGGTATGTTGATCACCTGAGGTCAGGAGTTTGAGACCACCCTGGCCAACACGGTGAAACCCCTACTCTACTAAAAATACAAAAATTAGCTGGGTGTGGTGGCAGGTGCCTGTAATCCCAGCTACTTGGGAGGCTGAGGCAGGAAAATCGCTTGAACCTAGGAGGCAGAGGTTACAGTGAGCCGAGATCGCGCCACTGCACTCCAGCCTAGGTAACGAGAGCGAAAAAAAAAAAAAAAAAAAAAAAAAAAAAAAGAAAGGAAAGAAAAGAAAAGAAAAAAGAAAGAAAAAAAAGAAAAAGAAATAAAAAGAAAGAAAAAGACATGATACAATGAACTTATCTCTATTAACATTAAAACTCTGTCAAGGAGATGATAGATTTTTCCCTGATATTTAGAGAACACAGGTGTATAAAACCACTTTTGTTCTGTATTCTCATAGGGACTATCTTGAAAGTGGTAGTCTAGCATTAGAACCTATGACCAAGACCATATGAAGTAAAGGCATCTGTAGGAAATAAAGACATGGAAGTAAAAATATCTACTTAGGGTTTTTAGGCACAAGAAAGACTTGAAGTTTCCCACCTGTCTTCTGGGGAAAGAAGTTTTGTTGAGTACAGATGAGTGTACCCATGGGACCTGAATGCGATGGCGATGGTAGCCGAGAGACCGAGTGGCTAGCAAAAATTGTCACAGGTAAGATAAACAGACCTTAGCTGAAGAAACTGCAGACAGGAGAATAACAAACCAAAATCAGAGAAGTAACAATGGGCCAAGATCTCAGAAGATGCTAAGATCTAGAGAGTTGGGATAGAAGTCAAGTTGACAGTAGCAGAAAAGAACGATGTGTATAGCATGTGCTCCTCATCTAGATGAGACCTCCATATACCTGTCATGTTTTGTTCCCCTTCCATGGTTCTTGTATGCCATCTACATTTATATATCATTTACTAGTAGAGTTATGAAAAAATCACCGCTACTGTTACTAAATGGCTAAAGCCTGCTTTAATACAAATATGGGTTAATAGTTCTTAGAAGTGACCTGATGCAATAGCCAGGCTGCAATCTGAGCTCCCTTCTCCCCGGTTCTCTTGGATGCTCAGGGTTTCTCTGTTTCCTCTGTGGGTCTCTGAACCTGAGGAGATATTGTGCTTATACTCCAGGATGCTGGCTGTACCCGATTCTTACATTGTATTCCTAAAGAGCTGAGCTTCTGTTCTCAGTCATCCTTGCATGGCTTGGCTGAGATTCCTGGTGCTCTGTGTGATAACTGCTGCCATCTCCACTTCGTGTCGTGGTCTCAATGTTTTCAAATCACATTTGCTTTTGCCTCTTAACTTCTGGTTTGACACTGGGTGATCTTGGACTTAGTTTCCACAAATTGATTCTCTCTGTGTAATTTGAAATTATGATAAAGTAATTGATATTAACTCCATAAATATAAATGGCATCATTCCAGGAATCTAGGCTGTTGTTGAATTCAGCAATACATTTTTTATCTACAGAAATGAATATGCCATGGTATGGAACTCAGAAAATGCATTCAATTCGGGGTTGGTCAACTGCCCTTCATTTATCTTATTTTAGCATTTCCTTTCTGTACTTCAGTATCCTTATAGATACTGAGTATTACCAAGCATAAGAGACAAACAGAGTAGACTGTGGACTGTTAACATTCTACCTGAATCAAGGTGCCTTTGGTCTTACATACATAACGATGAATAATTAGAATAAGCAAGACATTTTCCTGAATATAAAGAAGGCCACATAAAGCAAAAATATATTCAAAGATGAAAAATAAGCTATGTTGAAACTCAGAGTATTTGAAAGATATTAGCAATACTCATACCAACGGAAAATTTTTATAGGATTGATAATGCTTCATAGTACATATTCATTTGGAATTTTGATTTGTTCGTCTCTTTGGATGCTTCATATTAGACTGTAACCTCCATAAAACCACAAATCAAATCTGCTTTATTCAATGCTAGCACTTTGTGAGCATTCATTAAATAAGAATACTGAATGGGTGCGCCTTAAGGAAAAAAAAAAAGAATAATTTCCGTCACCTCCAGCTTCACTTGTCTTCCCTTTTTTCCTGGACTTGTACCCAGAACAAAGGGAAAAGATTGCTGTTTCTGTCTAGGAGACAAGTTTCTGGCTCTGTTTTTCTCCTGCTTGGTGATTTTTACCTTTATACTTATAACCTGTGAAAAAAACACAACTTGGACATTTTTCATAGTGTATGCCACAGAGTCCTCTGAAATAAAATTGAAGAAAAGATTACAAAGTAAAAAAAAAAAAAAATTGTGGGGAGCTCTGGGACAAATAAAAGAAAAAAGAGTTTTCTTTAAAGGAGAATTCTTCAGATTCTTCACTTGTATTACATTTAGAGATAACTTTTGTTCTATGTAATATTCATACATTTTTATACTTGTTGGAAAAACAAAGAAGGCCCTTTAAGGCTGAAGTGGCTGGATGGGGTTTTCTTTTCAGTCTCACTCTTCATGGAGAGCTGGAAGAATCTCACACACATCCACTGGAAAGAGCTTATATCCTGGAGCAGGATTAGGGTGCTGGGTAAAGGGACTGGAGAAAATAAAGGCACCATATAGGAGTGAGGAAAATTAGTTGAAAGACCAGTGGGAAAATGAATATCTAGATCAGCGACCTAATTGAATTGATGATGCCTTAACTGGAAGTGTAAAATACTATTTTAAACCATACTTCTGATTCTAGACTCATAATAATTTCGTTTGAAAATGAACTATGACTTAGACATTAGAGGCATTAAAAAGACAGTTCATTAATATACATTAAAATTAAAATATAATGATTATTCTATTTTATAACTCTTCCTACTTTAGATATAATGGGGCTTTTCATTTTTAAAATTAAAAATATAATTAAACTACAGTAAATTTTACCTTTTAGTGTAAATTTCTGTGGCCCTTTTTATTCAAGGCTTCCTTTTTAACTCCTAGCGATCACAGATCTTTTTCTTCACATATGCTTTGTCTTTTTCAAAATGCCATATACATGAAAGAATGTCGTGTGAAGCCTTTAGACATTGGCTTATTTCACTTAATATGTTGTATTTGAGATTTATTCTTATTGTTGTTTGTGTCAATAGTCCATTCCTTTATATTGTTGGACACTATTCTGTTGTATAAATGTACTATGATTTGTTTATTCATTCCCCAGTTCAGGGACATTTGGGTTGTTTCCATTTTTTTCTCTGATTATGTATAAAGCTGGCATGAACATGAATCTTTAAATAAGATTACATTTACTATTTCTTCCTCCTTTCATTTGTGTCCTTGGTGTAATACATTTTTTTTGATATACATTTTAAACACACTTGCTACTTTTTTTGCTTTCATTATGTGTTAGTAGTCACTAGACACATGTGGCTAGTTTAGACTAATTAAAATTAAATAAAACTTAAAACCCAATTACTCATTAATGCTTGACACATTTCAAGTGTTCAACAGCCATGTGTGGCTAGTCTTATTGGTGGAACAGAAATAAAGTTTAATTGTTGGAGAAATTCTATTGGACAAAGCTGCTTTAGAACTTTGAAAATAAGGTTAAAAACCATATTTTATTTAACTTCTTTATGTTATTTCTGGCATTCTTTGTTTTTTCTCAGTAGATCCAAGTTTCTGTCTAAAATCATATTGCTTCTGCTTGATTATTTTCCTTTAATATTTTTTTGTAGTGAAAGTTCACCACATAACATTTCTCGATTCTTGTTTTTCTGAAAAAGTCTTTTTCTTTTTCTCCATTTTTGAAAGATGTATTTGCTAGGTATAGAATCCTTGATTGACTTTTTTTCCTTTCATTACATTAAAAATGTCACTTCACTATTTTCTAGCACACATAATTTCTGAGGTGAATATGCTATAGTTATTATGCATGTAATGTACATTTTTTCCCATCTAGATGCTTTCAAGATTTTATTTATTTTGTTTTTTGGCAGTGAATATTATGTGTTATGTGTGTGTGTATATGTGTGTGCATTTGTGTGTGTACATGTGAGAGGGAGGGAGAGATTGAGAATGTATGTGTGTAAGCTTATCTGGTATTCTCTGAGTTTCTTGGGTTTGTGATTTATTTTTGTCTTTTTTACTTTTTCAAAATTATTGGGTATTACCTCAATGCTCAAATAAATAATTTGAAATGTGGAAGCAACTCTAAACTGAGGAATAGGTAGAAGCTGGAAGAGTTTGAGGTGCATGCTAGAAGCTTAGATTGCTATAAAAAGAACTTTTAAAGGTGATTCTGGTGAGGACTCAGGAAGAAAAAGAAGAGCTAAAAAGAAAGCCTCCATTTTCTTGGAGAATACAAAAGTCATCATGAACAAAATGTTGGCAAAGATATGGATGGTCAAGGTCATTGTCATGAGGTCTCAGACAGAATCAAGTAACATTATTATCAGAAACTAGAGGAAAGGCAATCCCTGTTGTAAAGTGGCAAAGAACTTGGCAGAATTCTCTTCATGTTCTGGTGTTCTGTGGAAGGTAGAACTTGAAAGCAATAAAAACGTATATTTAGAGAAATTAAACTGGATATTTATCTGGTGAAAATTCTAAGCAAATTGTTGAAGGTTGCTTGGTTCCTATGTAGTAAAATGAGAGAACAGAAAAGTGACTTGAAGGTAAAATTATTAAGCAAAAAGAACTAGAACTTAAGTATTTGGAAAATTCTCAGCCCATCTGTATTGCAAAAAGTGAGAAAGCATGTTTGGAAGAGAATAGTAAGGGTGTAGCCAATTGACAGTTTGATAAGGAGATTAGTATGGGTATGAACTACAGGCTTACCAAACCACCCCTGCAGAAAAAAAATGCTAGTTTGAACTGAAAGAGGCAGAAAATGGGATGGAATGAAGAAAAGCTGTTAGATTTCTTGAATTCTGTGTGATATGATTATAGAAATATTCAGCTACAAATGGGCACTATTCTTCAAGACAAAGAATGAATGACCACCAAGGTGATTCAGAGGTCATCAAGTCTACTTCCTTGATTTTGAGGGGTGGGACCATTCTTTCTTTCAAAAGGCCAGATGGATACTCTCCAATGCCCTGGAAGTGGGCCACCTGGCAGACAGAGCTCTAGAATTGAGACTCCTGCCTGGCAGGGCTGCACGTGCAGTACCACCACCTGAAGGCAGGGCATGAAGTCAAAGAGGATTATTCTCAAGCCTCCAGTTCTCATAGAGCTCGCCTTGCTAGCTTGTGGACTTATTTGAGATTTATCACCCTTTTCTTCTTTCCTGCATCTTCCATTTGAAAAGGGAATGTCTACTCTATGCTTGTTTTGGAAGCACATAACTTGTTTGATTTCACAGGTTCAAGCAGGAGAAGAATTTTGCCTCAGGATGAATTAGACATGGGGTGTCACTCATATCTGATTTGGATGATATTTAGATGAGACAATGAACTTTATACTCTTTGTCTTGATGGTGAGAAGCATTAAGACTTCGGGGATGTTGGGGTGGAATAAATGTATTTTGCATGCAAGAAGAACATGAATTTTAAGGGGCCAGGGTCAAATTCAATGGAATAAATGTGCCTCCCTAAAATTGATATGTTAAAATCTTAACCTCCAATGTGATGGTATTAGGAGGTGGATTGTGAGAATAGAGCCATTAGAAATGGGGTAAGTGCCCTTATTAAGGGAGCCACGAGAGCCCTCAGTCTCTTTCTTCCATGAGAAGATATAAGGAGAAGTTGGCTTTCACAACTCAGAAGAGCACCCTCATCCAAACCCAATCACGCTGGTGCCCTAGTTGTCCAGCCACTAGAACTGTGAGAAATAAAATTCTGTTCTTTGTAAGTCATTCAGCCTATAGTAATTTTAATAGCATCTCAAACTGACTAAGACACATATAAAGGCAGCAATTCAAATTCCAACATCTAATAATCACATGGCAGGCTCATCCACACTTAAACCTGATTTAGATAAATGTGGATGAGTCTGCCATGTGAAGAAGGCTAGGCTAGCCTTCTAGAGACGTGCCATAGCCAACATCCAGCCTATATAGTTACTTTTCTCATAAAAATTTTTGTTATGCCATCTATCTTTATTATATGATTGTTACAAACCTTCAATTCTCCAACAAAATTCTGTGATATCATTTGACCTGTCTTTAATATGGATCCTAAATTTAAATGCAAGCTCAGGCATTGAAAATATATGGTTGTATTTCATGAAGTGACATTAAGAACATTAACCTTTTAGACTATCAAACCTGCAAAAACACAAATGTAAGATTTTGCAAGAATATTAGAGCCCCCAAAACATGTCTGAATGACTCCGTCTATGCACCAAATTTAGTTATACAAAGAGTGTTCCACATCAATGAGAGTAAAATAAGAAATATCTTCAACTCAATTATAATAATTGATTCCCAATCAGAGGTGGACACAATGGATGCCTCAGAACCATTCAAAGAAGTGATTCATCTATGATTCTGTGATACATTCCTAGGAAGACGAAACATCCAGCATGTCAATTTTATAAAAACTTCTCCAGTATTTGATAATTATTACCAGTGAAGAAACAGTATTCTGGCTCAAGATGGACATTTCCTAAAATGAAGTCTCCCGTATTAAATGCACAACACTCTAAGGCTACAGAAAGCACTCTGCAAAATTAATACAGGCTGCTCCATTATTGAATTGCTTGCTTTTGTAATATCCCTTCTTGCCTTCCTCTGGTTCTCAGTTTCATATTACCTCTGGGCTACTTTGGATTTACAGTTTTATAGAGAAAAGCTTTTTATTATTGTTATTATTTTTAGAGACAGGGCATTTTTTTGTTGCCCAGGCTGGACTTAAACTCCTGAGCTCAAATGATCCTCCTGCCTCAGCCTCCTGAGTAGCTAGGATGCCCAGCATTACCTGGGAAAGCTTTTGATGTAAAATAAATTACCGCTGCTTGATATCACCTGCCTCCTAAATAATCTGATGTTTATTCACTTTTTCTGATACTGATATAACCATTTTTAAAACTTTCTTTAAGCCCAGCCATGCTGCCTTATGATAACATTATTTTTCCAAGTTCTATCTCTCTTTACGTAAGGCAATGAAATAATGTTTCCATTTTTACCATTCTATAGTGAAGTTATTTGGAAGGCAAGAGAATTGCCTCTTAATAAGAGGTGCTAGAGTGCTTGAGTATTGAGAACATATGGATCTATGGGCACAAGCTACATTAATGCTGATGATCCTGGTACTGGCAACCCTTCTACTCTTAAGATCTCAGAATGACCTGTTGAGAACTTCAGGCTTTCTTTTCCACATAATCACTTTCTTGGAGTACTGCTGAAATCTTTGCTTCCAAAGTATCAGGTGGTTTTCACATTATTTTTCTACAACATTGTTGAGTCAAGAAGAAAGGTGAATGGTCCTGCTCATTTAAGATTATATCCAAAGAAAGAATATTCTAGGTGGCTATCCTCCCAGCAGAAGCTACACACCACATGTTAATTTTAAACGGAAGCCATTACAATATATGTCAACTCACCAAAGTGTCCTAATGCCTAAACACAATATCTCAGCTACATCAAAAGCAGGATTTTTTTTTTTTTTTTTTTTTTGAGACAGAGTCTCACTCTGTCAAGTGCAGTGGTGTGATCTTGGCTCACTGCAACCACTGCCTCCTGAGTTCAAGTGATTATCCTGCCTCAGCCTCCCGAGTAGCTGAGACTACAGGCTTACACCATCACACCTGGCTAATTTTTGTATTTTTAGTAGAGACAGGGTTTCACCATGTTGGCCAGGCTGGTTTCGAACTCCTGACCTCAGGTGATCCTCCTGCCTTGGCCTCCCAAAGTGCTGGGATTAGAGGCGTGAGCCACCGCGCCTGGCCAAGAGCAGAATTTATTATACTTTTATGTTAGCACAGTTTTCCTCCTGCCCTCAAACGTAACTCTATATGAGCAGTTAATAGAATAGAGAAGTTATCTACCCGGCAAAGGCTGGTAAGCATTGATATTCTAGCCAGTTTCACCACATAATCACTTTTAAATGATGTGATACCTGGGTGACTCTTCATAACTGGGGAGACTGGCATTGAAAGGACACATCCCAGCTTCCACTCAAAATGCTCCAGTACAGTGCACTTTCCAGCCATAGACAAAATAAGAACACAGGACAGCAGGTACTCTATCCGTATTTCTATCTCTATTCATTGGCTTTTCAACACTAGAGTCAGCACCTGGCACAGAATAGCGACCAATATGTTTATTGAGTTCTACTAAATAGAACTTGCTGCTAGAAGGTACATCTCTGTTCCCCTTCTTGTCTTTAAATCATGCAACCACACATACTTAATAATTATCTATCTCCAGCAGGTACTATGCTAGGTACTATAGACATTGCCATGAACAAAACAGACACATTTCCTGTACTGACATAGCTTATATGTTGCTTTTCTGTGTCATATACTCTGGCTGCTTCTCTGAATCTAGGTAGAGAAATATTGTGTCAAAATACAGTCACTTAAGGAATCAGGGCCTTAGGGATTTACATCCTTTGTAACTTAGTTCTCCAATAAGGACTGACCACATGGCCCAAAACAGATGAGCTGTTCCTGGAGGCTGTCATTCCACAATTCTTACTGGGAGGGCAGTGCCTAGAACACTCTTTCTTTGAATCTCTAGGTAAGGTATCTTGAAGAGGAGCATGTCTGTGTTTTTTATTTCCCCAGGAAATCTTTGAGAGTGGTATGCTTTTTGAGCCCTTACATATCTGATAATATTTTTTCTGTTGTCTTTACATAAAAATGACAAGTTGACAGAATACGGAATTCATCAATCATAAGTCTTACCTTTTATATCTCTGTAGGTAATTTCTCCAGTTTTCTGACATTTATTTTCATTCCAGAAAAGTTTGAGAACAACCTAAATTTGCTCTTATTTTTAAATGTTCCCTTTCATATTGGTAAAATTCTTTATTATTGAAATCAATAAATTTAACAACATACAATGCACACACTATACATTTTCCTGTATGAATCTCTCATTCTCATCACCTCAAAATTTTCTCTTTAATTAAAAAAATGTTTGCTATTGTGCATTGGCTACTGACTTTGCTCTATCAGGTATTGTTAGTTCTTAAGCTAGATCTTTACAAATTGTCTTCCGAAGTGACAATTTATTCTCTCATTTTCATATTTTTATTCTTTTTCTTCATCGATTTTACCTTTATATTGCTGATTTGACATTATGTTCTTTTCAAGTTAGATTTTTATTTCATATCTGTGTTTTTGGTCTTCTTAGGGTCACATGTTAACTTGTGACCACTGATGGACAGCCAAGCTTTTTCTGGAACCTTTGCTGTCCTTCTTAGATAGGTGTGATGGCCCAACTAAATCATTCAGATATGGTGTGGGTGCCTGCCCAGGTCTTTGTTAAATGAGTAACGAATGCGGATTGCTGCTGATTCTAGAGACATTTGTATGAGGTGGGGACTGAAGCCGCCTGGTTCCTGCTTCTTTAAGGACTCCCAAACACGGTATCAATGTAAACTCTATGAAAATCCTCATGCTATGCACTCAAATGTCTGATACCAGCCAGGTCAAAGGTAAGATTCTGCAGCATCATAACATAAGCACTCACACAGTACCAGGGAACCTCTCTTCTTAAGGGTCCAAGTGAAGAGCAAAGAGGATTTTAAAATGCCTACTCATCAATAAAAAGAATTGATCATTTATTTTTCAAAACTGGAGTTTAGAACAAGCACATTTCTTGTGTCTTAAATAATACAGACAAGTTTCACAAAGTAACTCTGAAGATAATTTAGAAGATATTTCAAAGCCATTTTTGCTCACTCTGCCATTGTAGATAAAAATTACTGGGCCATGGCCAGGAACGGTGGCTCACGCCTGCAATCTCAGAACTTTGGGAGGCTGAGGCGGGCAGATCACCTGAGACCAGGAGTTCAAGACCAGCCTGACCAACATAGTGAAACCTCATCTCTACTAAAAATACAAAAATTAGCTGGGCTTGGTGGTACATGCCTGTAATCCCAGCTACTTGGGAGACTGAGGCAGAAGAATTGCTTGAACCCTGGAGGTGGAGGTTGCAGTGAGCAGAGATAGTGCCACTGCACTCCAGCCGGGGTGACATAGCAAGACTCTGTCTCAAAAAGAAAAAGAAAAAGAAAAAAATACTTAATGGGCCATGGGGCAAAGAAGGACATGATGGGAAACATATAAACAGTGCAGTATTTAACATTCCTGGTGTACGTAGTGTTGAGGAGTCTAAGTCTAAGGAGCTGATCATGTGTGTGAGGAAGAGAGAAATCTGAATCCTTTTCCATTAAAAGTCTGGTGTTGCACTGGCCAAGCCCAGACATAAGGAGGGTAGAGAATGGGAAAAATCATTCTGGCAGCATTGTGGATAAAGGATGGAATGAAGGCTGAAAGCTTATTTAGGAAGCAATAATTCAGGTGAGATATTGGCCTATTGTGACAATGTGGACAGAGAAAGTGAGAACATTTTTAGATATTTACATAATACAATAAAAACAACTTAGCAACCAACTGATTTTAGGAGAAATATATAAAAAGAGCTTAGAATAACTTCCAGTTTCTGTACTAAGTGATCAAATTGATGCTGAAACCAAAAGGGATATTAGAAAAAGGGGAGATTTTGAGTTGAAAGAGGGTGTGAACGTAGAACACAATAAATTGACTTTGGACATATTAAGTTTAAAACACATATAGTTAGACTGAGGTGATTATTTCATGATGTATATGTATATCAAATTATGAAATTATGCACTTTAAACATATACAATCCTTGTCATATATATTTTAATTTAAAAAACAATAAATATAAGGTTACCAGGTAGAGATATTCAACATGATGTCAGATATATGGTCTAGAATTTTAGAGAGAGAATTAAAAGGAAGATACAGATTCTGAGGTCATCAGTATATTACTACCTGGGAAGATGACAAAAGAAGACGCTGGGTAATGTCCTAGGTACACAGGGTACAACAGTAGAAAAACAGACCAAGTCCCTACCCTGGGAAGATGACATTCTATTAGAAGAAGAAGAGCAATAATCAAGTAGGAAAATACATAAGTTGTATAATTTTAGACTGTTGTTTACAAAGGCTAAGAATACACTCTTAAAGGATGCTAAAATATAAGAGTTGAATGAACAGAGAAAAATTATTTGCAAAGAATCAAGAAGGAGAAGTTGAATTGAGTAATTGAAGAAAAATCAAAGGCCAGAAGTGACATGTCAAAGAGGAGTGATCAAAAGGACCAATGCTAAAGATATTAAACCATCGGTAAATTTTCTTCTTGATTGTGTTCAAGGGCTTATGACTTTGTCTGTAATCAGAGGTGCCAGAGAGAGAGCATATGGAGCTCTGGCTTTGCCATTCCGATTGCTGATTTTAAAACAAATCTTACCATATTTTTGATGTCTCATTCCTAAAATGTTCCTACGAGTAAAACTGAGTAATTCTAAAGGAATTTAAAATTATATATTCTTTATCCAAGTTGATTGTAGCTATTTCATTTCTCAGGCAAGGAAAAGTTATCCCTCAGGACATGTGGAAGAAAATGGATATATCCTGATGTTGCTCTCTTTGAATAAAAAAATACTTTTCAGTTACAATACGTGCATATTCCTCTATTGGTTACTATTTTTTCCTAAAATTTTGTCTGTATGTTTGTAATAATGTTAAAAGTAAACTAGATTATTTTCTGTTCCTAGAACTATGAGTAGGAGTTCACAGTAGCAAGTTATTTTTATTTGCAATGCAGTTGTTTGTCGTAGATGTTGAATGTAACACCTTGAAGAGTCTTCTGAGGTATATGATTTTGTTCATCAAATTCATTATTTAGTTGCTTCTCTATGTTGCTTAGAATAGAATCAGTGTGAGAAGTTTTCATCTTGAATGTACTTCATCTTGAATGTAATTATATTTTAAATTCTGTCAGGTTTTGCTAGCACTGTTAATGCATTTAAGTGTGCATAAAAGCCCAATCGTTTTATCCATTTCTTTTTTTCATGGGAAAGAATTGGAGTGTCAAGATAGTTATATTTGAATTAGCTGTAACCCAGGCAGAAGCTTTTCTGTGGCATGCATTTTTTAGAAATGGCAGGGGAATAAGTTTCCCAGTGGGCAGCATCACTTTGAAAACACGATTATTAATCTTTTTTGGAGCAAAAATGCAATAAAGAAATTGGTTCAGTAGGATGAGAGCCTAAACATTCTTGTATTTGTTGCATGGTGTGAGATGGAAAATAAAATGGGTAAGGTTATAACCAAAATTCATTCTCCCTAGGAAGTTTTCACTGTAAAGTATGGCAAATATATAATAAACTTTTATTTTTCCTTTTTTAACTTGAGAGGGCACCAACTCTTCACCTTGCTAAGTACAGAGAAAATAATGGCCTTTTGATGGGCTCGTGCTAGGTTGAACTAGAAAACCACATCATTAACAATCCCATTGTGATGAAAAAATAAGTGAGTGGAAGAATTTTGTTATAAAGCTTCCAAGTGTTTCTAATAAAAACCTCACTAACGCACACAGACAACCACTATCCAGCAAAACTATTGCCCAGGAGAGAGCACAAGACATTCATGCTTACTCACTCTAGTCATGTTTGGTGTTGATCTTATAGAGCAACATTAGGGAATTGTATTTCTTTTCTTCAAACTCCACTCATTTTGTAAAAAGAGAAGACTTCATGACTCTTATAAGAAATAAAATGATGCTGTTTTAGTGTTTTATTAGGTGATATAAGAATAGTTAAATCATGTGAAGACACAAGAAATGATCACATCCAACAGCTCTGAGAATCTATAAGGAACTTTCTATTACAGGGCAAAGTAGCACTGTATCTTCTATTGAGACTTTGGTCCTAAACTTTAAACTAATTCCTCCTGAGATGCTTAATTCTATGGAGAACGTAACTACATTGACTAAGTGTAGGTTACCTGAGCTTAAGGTTTGCTCTGGATATTTCCAGCACAGATCCCGCAACTGCATCTTATTTTGTAACTATAACGTGAGGGAAGGGTGCTGATGCCAGGAACTGTCTATTTGCCAGCAGTGGCTAGAGGGAACTAGCTTGGTTCTATGCTTCAGACCTTTTTAAGTCAGGGTACTATCTCCTGAGATGAAATGCTAGTTGAGAGTAAAAGGAGAGGTAGTGGAAGAGAGAGAGTGAGGGAGAGCGAGCAAGTGGGCTTATGATTTTTTACTTTAACATTGTCAATTCTCCCTTCATTAACCCAATGAACAACACGATGTTCTCAAACTTAGTCAACCTACTGCACTGTCTCTTTTTTCCCTCCTTGGGGAAACGCTCACAGAGTTTCTATAACTAAGGTAGGCAGGAAAAGAGCTTTGATAACTCCCATGAGGCTAACTGACAACATATACGTTTCTAATATGAGCCTTATAACTGGGTTTGTTCTGGTTTCATTGGATATATGATTCAAATGCTCATAAAGTTCAACATAATAGAATGGAATTCATTAACATTTTATTTTCCCCCCAAATGACCCACTTGTATTTATAATCATTTCCTTTCATGTTTGAAAATCAATATTTCACTTTTTTTCTATTAGAAAAATGTACCAGGTCATTCAACACTGTGAACCGTAGGCCTCAGAAATGTAATAATTAAAATAAATGTTTTATGAATGCATGTTTGCTGTGGACTTTGGAAAGGGAAAATTTCATGGTAGCTCTTCTATTCCTCACTAAATTTTAATAAACTTGTTATTCCAAAATACTTCCCTGAACACATTGAATTCTAATTGTTTAACCCTTTGAAATGTCCTGTTTTCCCTCCATTTGTAGTCTTAACACATATACTTGAATTGTTTTTGTTTTCTTCTTTCCACAAGGGTGAAAACAAATAAAGCATGAAATTGCTCTGTCCTGGGCAGAACTTTGGTGCTGAGATTGCAAGTTTAACAATTTCAGTATTCTAACCAAGTGCCATTTTACTATCCAGATTTCAATTGTTCCAAGAGTAGGAACAAAAAAAAATCTTTTCCAAAACATATGTCAGAATTTGGGATAATAGTGGATCCATGTTATAAAATACATACAAAATGCAACAGAATCTACAAGCTGATGTCAATTTGTCTTGGAGAAGTTAGAGAAATTCAAAGCTTTCTCAAAAGAAATAACATACAATTCCATTCTATTTGAATACAGCACCAAATGAGATGCAATTTTAAATCCTTAAAGCACAACCACAAAATAACTTTAATAGATTTGGAATTGTATTTAATATTTGTGCATTTAATTCATGCAAATAAAAACATATAAATCAAATGGCTTTAAGAATCTTTATTAAAGGATTCAGCATTAACTGCCGAATATATAAAAGTTTATGAAAAAAAGGACTAGATGTAGAATCTCAACATTTTTAGCATTGTAGGAGTCTTTAATGAGCAAAGGACAGTTTCAGTTTTAGGAGATATTATAAGACGACTGATTTAGAGGTTTGTGGTTTACTCACTTTGAAGTAAAAGTAGTTACTCTCTTAATGTGATCTCTTACCTGGACACTCTCAAACTTTGTAAGATATTTCTAGGTCTAACTTATCATATTTTAAAGTAATTTAAAATAATTTAAAGGTATAATTTTAAAATTTAATAATTTAAATTATTAAATCACTTAAATTATAATTTTATAATTTAAAGATGTAATTTTAAATACTTAAAATACAACCACAAAATAACTTTAATCGATTTGGGATTGTATTTAATATTTGTGCATTTAATTCATGCAAATAAAAATATAAATCAAATGGCTTTAAGAATCTTGATTAAGATTCTTACCTGGACATTCTCAACCTTTTTAAGATATTTCTAGGTCTAACCTGTCATATTTTAAAGTAATGTCTGGATATTATCCCTAAAAATATCTATAATTCATGCCTAGTTTTTCCCACTTCTCCAAATTTCAAAGTTCAGTAGTGAGAAAATAGGTCACAGTATCTAAGAGTATGAAACATTGTATATGGCTAAGTGATCTCCAAAATCTTGTGTATCTTATGGGCCATACTAAGGAAATGGACACAGTTGTAATGATATTCTTTGCATGCAAGAATGTTTATATGACTACTTCTTTGATTGTCCCAAGTGGGTCAAGGTCCTGGCAGGAACCTAGTTCTATACAAACCAGGTTTTTTGAAGAGCATTTAAAAAATCTGTTTGCAAAGGTACATGTAGGTAACAGAGAACAACAAGGGAGAGTGGAGTACCCACAAGCTGGAGAGGGAAGGTTGACATTAAACCCTAAATAGAAATAAGGATTTTGTTTGTCAGCAGCTTTCAATAAAGTCTGTGGAGAGAGGGTGGCCTGACAGAAACCGAGACCTTTGGCCATGGGATGCAGCCAGCCCATGGCAACCCCACAGACAGGGAGCTCAGGAATACATGAGATAACCTTACTTTTCTCCTTTCCTCCAATTGCTCCACCCTACCCAAAGCTCCAATGTCATAGAGTGAAGAACAGATGTGTAGGAGTATAAATATGCTATTTAGCACATATCCCAAACTAAATATGCCAACATCCCTGTGGTCTCTATTTTGACTATGCATATGGAGGATATATGATTGAAGAATAATTTTTGCCTTAGATTCAAGAATACTTAATTATGCCTTGTGATGCATGATGAGCATAGTCATTTTTAAATCACTTAGTCTTCTACTCTCACTCAGACACTCCCTTTGTTTTTGACTGTTCTAGCTCTCTAACTCTTCTTTCATTAACTCATTCAATGACATCTGCTCTGCACACTCTACCATTAAGACACTGTGTTAAGTCTATTGGTAAGGAGATGAACATAACACAGTCTTTGCCCTTGCACTATCTGGTAGTTAAGATTTATATAAAGATAAAAACTTCCAATATTGTAGTGTAACAAGAAAGATAAGAGCATATATTCACAGGTCTGCCTCTATGGAGTGTCTAATTTGCAGTAATGTTTTACAGAAAACAAAAACTTTAAGTCTGCCTTCAAGACAATTTTGTTTCTACTTATTTAATGAAATGGTAACTTGATTTTGATTAGGTTTTTCTTATGAGTCTGCATGTAAAAAATAATAGCTGGCCATGTAGACTCAATCATTTAACCTCTAAAAAATTTATTTTTCATCTGAGTTTGGTTAATGTGAATCCACAATGGAAAGAGAGATCCAAAGTTAGCATGATAATATTTTGAGACTTTATGTTTTGAGTAGGATTCCAGAGCAGGGTTATTAAGATATTTTAGGTCATTTTTAGTGGTCTCTTAGCAGGAAGTGTGCAAATGTTTTCCAAATTGTGCATTAATTTACTATTTAAATTATTATATTATTGGCACGAAACGAAAGAAGCATGAGTGAATTATGAAAGCATAAAATGTGCGACTGTGTGTGTGTGTGAACGTGTGTTAGACATAGATTGTAAGTATTAGAAATGTGATAGAATTGACAAATAATTACATATATCGTGAATTATACATCAGAGTTCAGTTTTCTTTATAACAGTATAACATGGTTTATTCACAGGGCAAAACATACAAATAAAAAAAGAAACTGTGAAAACTGGGAGAAATTGGGAGAGAATCACCATATGCTAGGAGTTAAAAACAAGCTCGCAAATGAAGAGTATCAGCACCATGGAGAGTGACACACATCCATGAATCCTTTTGGTCATGTCTCTGACTTAGGATTAGGTTCTCTTCCTGATCCTATTTCTAATAACTTGACAGACACTTGTGCAACTTCTTTCCATCAGAACTGAGGGGTTTTATCTATAAGATAATAAATCTATATTTTAAAACTAGCTTTTAGCACCAGAAGTCTTTATTATCTTGTACAGAAGCCCATTATTAGGGTAACTATTTTGGTTTGAATGATGATGTAGGGATCATATCTATTCTACTTGCCTCTATTTCTCTGCCTTTGTCTCTATGGCCTCTCGTACATCTCCAAAGAACACAATTTTGTTAATCACTGAAACAACAATCTGATTAATTACTTCAGGTATAGCATTCTTGGGATTGAAGCAGCAGTAGGTTGGCTGAACAGCAAGCTTGTCTTCAGTCTTGCTTGGATTAAATGACCCAGCCTCTTTTTCTGAAAATAAAAAAGTATACTGTCTGTCCTGTAAAGTACTGGCTGGCCACACCTATGGAAGGAAATATCTGAACCTACCACTTATAGAGAGCCAACCATACTTAATTTTCTAAATCGTCACATGTGACTTGATCTGAGCAGGTTTGCTTCTATGTCAGATAGATCCTCCATGTACTATTACAGAGGATTCACTTATCTGTTGGCACAAGTTTTTAACAACTTGTAAATTTTCATGGCTCCTGTTTACACATTTCATAGTCACATTTATAGCATGCCAATTCCTTGAATTAAAGTACCAGAGCCAAAGGGCATATTTAAATTTTTTATTTAAAAATGATACTGCCTACCTTGTCATTTCTTTTAGGCAGAGCTATTTCTTTTCAGTCTCTTAGCTGAACCTATTTGAATGCTTTAAAGCTACATCAATTTTCTACTAAGCAATGTCCAGGAATATGCTCAAAGTGTACATAGTATTTATATAAGACATTAATTTTTAAGGTAAACATTTTCATGGATGAAGCTATTCCTGGAACATAGCTGATATCCAAGACAGATGTGAATGCACACCAAATCATGACTATACAGGCATTCCCAAAGTGGTCAGTTTAAGTTAGCGATATGGTTCCAGTTTCTCCAAATTTTCCAAATTTTAATGTTTCAGGAAGATAACTTTTTAATTATTACAAATTAGTTTTGATACAGTAGAGGATGGTAGGTATTTTTATTCTCCTTTAATGATTTTAGGTGACAGTGGTTATTCTTTGAAAAACTACTTAATTACTTCTTTGTCTCACCCCCAGACTCTTGCTGAAAATAGAATCAATATAAGTTATAATGGAACTCAATGAGTGACTAGAATGATAATGAAGAATGCATTAGGAATCTTTATAAATGGGATGTGAATGCCCAGTTCAGTCTAGTGGAGCCTTACCATGCTGCCCTTCAGATGTTTGAAAGCTCTATATTATTTAGCAAGA
The DNA here is from genome assembly GCF_000951045.1 of Mandrillus leucophaeus. Classification (NCBI taxonomy): domain Eukaryota; kingdom Metazoa; phylum Chordata; class Mammalia; order Primates; family Cercopithecidae; genus Mandrillus; species Mandrillus leucophaeus. The sequence continues at coordinate 1,427,659 of NW_012109141.1, forward strand.
CCATTAAATGTGGCTTATCTTTCAAAAGAAGGTGCAAAGATTAATGCAACTCACCAAATGGTTGAAGTAAATGACCATGATGATGTGTACTTTTCCAAAATTTGTTCCAAATAGGAAAGTGGAACTAACAATATTGAAGCAATATATTCACTTGTATTTTAAAGGGAGAAAAAATCTCTGTTAACTATAATATTTAGATAATTATTTTTATTACAGAAGTGAATTATGCACCACAGTTATATTTCACCAATGTGTAGATGCTTTGCAGGAAATGCTATGAAAAAATATACTACTTTCATCTGAGACATTTCTTTCCTTCAGGAAGAGGCTGGAGATATTTTAACTGTGGAGTTTCACTGAAGATATGTCTAGTGGTTGAGGTATGAAGGATTCTCCAAAGTAAGTGACTAAAGTGTTATTATTGGCTGGATACACGTTAGGCACTTAGAGACTGATGTGAACCTTGTGTCTCAATCAATGGAAGGCACTTTTGCCTTCTCAGCTACCCATTCACCTCTTTGGAGCAGTGATGACGGGCATGGTGGCAGGCACCTGTAGTCCCAGCTACTTGGGAGGCTGAGGCAGGAGAATGGCGTGAACCCGGGAGGCGGAGCTTGCAGTGAGCTGAGATCACACCACTGCACTCCAGCCTGGGCGACAGAGCGAGACTCCATCTCAAAAAAAAAAAAAAAGAAAAGAAAAATAGTTGTGATAGTATGGATTGTAGAGTTTGTATACATATATAGAGAATTCAAAATATCATAATAGTATTATTATTATTTTTAATATTTATTATTAATATTTGTATGGCTTTCTTATACTTCTTGTAAACTAACTTAATGCCAAATAGACAGAAAAATAAAGAAGAAATGTGTTTAAATACTCTGACAGTGTTAGACTGCCTCCTTGGAGTAAGCTAAGAGAGTTTTCAAAATTCCCCCATACTACGGGGTAAAGGAAATAATCATTCCAAAGCTTGAAGTTTTAGTCGTGAAGCCATTTGGCTACAAGAGTATCTAGATGTTGTTCACTGAAAAATAGTTGTGTTGGCTGGGCACGGTGGCTCACTCCTGTAATCCCAGCACTTTGGGAGGCCAAGGTGGGCGGATCACGAGGTCAGGAGATCGAGACCATTCTGGCTAACACAGTGAAACCCCGTCTCCATTGAAAACACAAAAAATTATCCAGGCGTGGTGGCAGGCGCCTGTAGTTCCAGCTACTTGGGAGGCTGAGGCAGGAGAATGGCGCAAACCCAAGAGGTGGAGCTTGCAGTGAACTGAGATCATACCACTGCACTCCAACCTGGGCAACAGAGGGAGACTCCGTCTCAAAAAAAAAAAAAAAGAAAGAAAAATAATTGCGATAGTTTGGATTGTAGAGTTTGTATACATATATATAAAATTCAAAATATCATAATATTCACTATATCTAGCATACAATATAATATATACATTTAATATATATTTTGAGACATATGTATTTGAAAAATATTATATATATAATACATGCAAAATAATGATATTTAAATATTTAAAAAATGAAGTAATTTGATCTTTGAGACAGACAAAGAGTGTTAAACTGATATCCTTGTCTACTGAACTAAATTCACCCTGGTTCTCCCAGTAATGCTCTAGACTTTTGACTTTAGGAAAATCACTCGGTTGTTGTTGTTGTTGTTGTTTTAACTCCAGTCCCTTCATCTGTACAGTGAGATTATGTCAAAAACCAATGATTACTAACCTGTTGACCATAGGTTCCTGAGGGTTGCTGAGTTATTTTTTTAATGTTCTCAATTCCAAATTGGCATCAATCTTTATTTATAAATGTCTAGTGACTGCTCATAACACATTGAAATGTATTTAATGTAATAAAATTTTTCCAAAAAATGATCTCAATTTATAGTGGCTCTTTGTTATAAAGTAATTTCTCAATCACTTGAAACTAGCAGAATCTGCAGATCCATAAGATTTTTGTTTTGATCCCAAAAGGATCCTTGCACTTGAACACATTTGGCAATCACTTGAAAAAATTACCATTCAAGTTACTTTCAACATAGCATAGTAAGTCCTTGAGTAGTGTTTTGTTCAATGTTGTTTTCCTTTGTTGAGAAATAAAACTAACTCTCAGCTGGCACGATTGTTTGTGGAGCTTGCACATTCTCCCCATGTCTGTATGGTTTTTACCTGCTACTCTGGTTTCCTCCCACATCCCACAGGTGTGCACATTAGGTGAATTGGCTGTCTACATTGTCTCCGTCTTGGTGAGTGTGGATGTATGTATGAGTTTGCACTGCAATGGGAACTTGTCCTGTCCAGAACTGGTACCTGCCTTGTGTCCTAAATTGCTAGATGGGCTTCAGTCACCTAGACCTGAACTGGAATAAATGGATAATAATTATCTTGTTTTCATTAATCTTTCTTAAATGTAGGAATAGCTCACATTCATTTCAACTTTTAATGTAGAAGTGTTTCGGTCTTTAGATGTTTGGTGATATTTTGTGACCAGAAACATGCCATAGGAATTTAACTTTTGTTTGTATCAATTAGCCTATGGTAAAATTGGTTTATTATACATTGTTTGCCTTAAAGTCAAAGTTTTCAAGAACCTACTGATGACATTGAGAATTTACTGTAGTCTAGGATTTCAGGATAATTTCATCATGTCTATTATAACTTGATTCAAACAAAAAATATACCTAGTAAAATAAGTTCTATGTTATGGAATAGTTTTATACTATATAACCTCTAAAACTGAAAATGCAATCCTTTTCATGGCCACAATTAGAGTGGCCATGTTAGACAATGCCTTGGTTTATTACACTTACAATGTTTGACATAAGAAAAGACAAAGAATCCCATATCTAAAGCATGGAAGGGTTGACCCAGTGGATGCAGCCTTTTGGTTGTGTATTATTCACACAACAGTGGACCATAGCATGATTCTTTAATGTTGAATCTGATATTCATTACCTTCTTTAACATTTTAGTATCCAAATAATAATTGGGCAAATGTGACCAAGACAGGTGGTCACATTTCTTCTTTGACTCATGATAGTAAAAAAAGGAAAATGTCATCATGATCTTTCTACCTTTAGTGGGCCTCTCTGCTGTGTCATGTATTTCTGAGACCTGATCATTCTGGAATCCATAGAGAGTCACATTAATAATTGTTCTGTCTCAGATATCTCTCATAGAATTTTAAATACTCCTATAATCCCACCAATTTTCTTCTAACGGGTACTAGAAGAAACTGGAATAGAAATATCTGTGTGTTGGAGACTTGTTGGAGTAACTGCACACGTAATGCCCTAATTCTAAGAACTACCCTTTAAACCCCAATCCTGCATTTGTGTATCCATATATGTTGAGTGTGACCCTACATATTTACCCACAAAGGATCTGACCTCAGTTTAGTTGACTAGGTTTTCTCTCATACAATTTTTTTATTTGGGACAATGGAGTGCTGGTGCGTTAATGGCTCTGGAGCTAAAAGTTCATGTGGAATAGCAAGGTGGTGCTTATTTTCCACAGTACTCTTGGTGAAAGAGAAATGGAAGTTTGCAGAGGGAAGCAAAGCAATATATGGTGATTAAAAACACATAAAAAACAGAGGTAAGCTGTTTTCTGAAGTATTTTTTCCTCTAGCCAGTAAACATTGATGGTACTTCTTTCTTTTTAACGAGTTACCTTTCTATGTGCCAATATATTCCTCCTCTTCCTTTTGCTTATTTGAATGAGTATTTCTTACAACAGAAAAAGTATTTATAGCCTAACTCAAACTCTCATATGCTAGAGGATAAGCCCATTGTAGTCTACTTGGTGGTGTTGCTAATACCACCATTTTGCTTCTGAAGTTGGCATGAGACCCATTCCCTTCAAGCTCCCCAGGGAATGGTTCCACCTGTATAACAAGGTCTATTGTATCTTTTCCACTCTAAATAATTACATACATTTCAATTTCTTATCACTTCCATTCTCTCACACTGAAACGGGAAAAATGATCTCCCTTTTTACTTCTCTAATAAGCTCACAAAGTCCTCCTGGCTTGTACTCCCAATTTCCTGTGAAGATTTTTATAATCTGGACCTTTCATTTTAAAACCCTTTTTTGGGGGGAGTGGGGATAGAATCCCTTTCTTAAAACACTGAGGAATGAGTCACAGGAACTATCTTGAGGGCCAACTTCAGTAGACTGCATCATGCGGTTTCAAAATATGTCTGCTTCAATCAAAACCTACTGACAGTGAGTCAAATGTATATTTTCTGATTCCCTTCCCTTAGGATAACTTACTTCTCACAAGGCCCCTTGATTGTTCATGCACATAAACTCTGATGGATCCATTTCAACAATTTTAAAAACGTAGACAAATCTGAATCCACAGAATTGCAGACTTTCATCTCTCAAGCTTTGATTTCCGTTAAACCATTTGATACTAACTCTTCATGACATAAATTAACCATATGTGTCTTTGAGCAGCCAGAAGATCTGTCACATGAACTAAAGCTGTCAATTACCTACTACCCATCTTCATTCCTGAATATTGGTTTACTTATGTATTTCTAGACTTTGTATTCTATCAACCTACTCTGTTCATTCCGTGCTAAAACTCACAGATACCAACTGCTGCCTGTAATCAAATGCTCTTTGCTGGTCTCATGGTAGCTGTTCAGAGTCACACTGGAGATCTAAAGTCTTCTGTTCTGTGTCAGCTTCTAACTTGATGAACATGCACCTTGTATTTACCTGAATTATTTTTTAAAATCTAAAAATTATTTGAACACAAATTAAATAACTTAAAAGTTTTTGATTCCTCAAGTTACAAAATAAATGCATAAATATATCAAAACCTAATGCATACATAAAATATGACTTATTTTGAAGTTGTCTGAAGGTAAAATGAGAAAAATCTGTCCACATTTGAAAAAACAGTTCATAAAGACTGCAGATATTATATAATAAATGTCTTTAGAAGAAATCAAGATCTAAAAATACAGAGAGAGTTTCCTTCACAAATTTGCAAAACTCTGTGATAAGGTTTAGAATAGCTTATTTAAGATTCACCAAGGTTTCATCAGAGCTGTTATGAGATTTTTTAAAAATTATTTTTATTTCTATAAATTCTAGATTTATGTGTTATACATCTAGGAACATCATTTATACTGTCTATAAGAAAATCTACTGAAACACTCCTAGCCTACTATTTCTGGAAATTAACTTTAGGACATTAGAATGTCTGGATAATATTTCCTCTTCCTTTCCCCATTCCTACCACAGAATTGCTTAGTATCTGATGGGAACCAAAATAATTTGGTATTATTTACAAAAGGGCTGTGGGACTGATATTTAACTTCTTGCCCCTCCTCCAATTAGATCAATGCAGCCAGAAACTCTTACCGTGCAAGTGGCAGTTTCCATATGGTAATGGGAACAGTTCACTCAATTTAGATTCAAATGTTCTGGTGATTTATTGTGAGCTGAGTATTGGGTAAACACTTTTATATAAAATGTGGTTTGCAAACCTGAGAGAAACCCAGCGAGGTAGGGCTCATGCTCCCTTTTCAGATGAGGTCACCTAGCTGGTGACTGTATTTGAAACCCAATGTCCTTGACATTCTATGTAGCTCTGCTTTAGAGCGAACAGCCTGGATGGCAGCTAATAAAGTGCATGAGGACCTCATTAGGAGGCTCTGCACTTAACCTTAAAAGGTCACTTTAGATCTCCAGTATGTTAGGCAGTTTCTTGGCTGGCCACCTCCTTCACATATATTTTCCATTTTCTTTAGGTATTCACTGTCTTACTACCTCATCTTCTGGGAAGAGAGCAGGAATATCATTTCCAAAGTTGTGTTACTGCAGGAAGGAGTATGAAGATAAAATGTAGAATTGAATGTGGATATTTTTCCTGGAAATATTTGTTATAGTGTAAGGCAAATATCCCCTCAGTGAGTGAGCATTTATAGATGGCTTGGAGGAAACAGGAGAGATCATCGAGTCAGTATGGAGATTAGGTAGCACTGCATTTTCTTTCTTCCTAGGAGAAAACCAAAGCTCAAAGAAAGGTAATGAACTCCTTAAAGGATTCTGGCTAGATAATGATGGCACAAGGACACACACCCAGGGCTCCTGACTCCTTGTCAATACTTTTTTTTAAGTTTATTACCCTAATATTGCTCTTTCTATAAGTGGATCGTATGATTACACTGGCTCTTTCTTTTATTTAAAACTGTACATGTATGTATTCAGGCCATTATTTATCAAAGTCATTACGGAGACAAAAGACAGATTTGATAACAAATTACTGGACAGGCTATTTTCTCTAATCACATTTGGAGGAAAATTAAACAGTTGCTAAAAAAGGAGATTACAGGAAACCAAACAGCGCTATCCAATGCTCTATATAGGACGAATTTAGGATTTTTTTTTTTTTTTTGGATAACCTCAGCATTAATTGGTCAAAATTCTAACTTCACTTTTTGTACCAGCTACAACATAATAGCTGTAGGATTGCTGTCCAGGTGACTGTCCTTTCCAATCTAGTTATTTTCTGGGCTTGAGCTTAAAGCTTTCATCCCTAGAGAATTGAAAGCTGATTGCACATTATATTACATAAGCACTGGAGACACACTGAACCCATTCTCCACCATCAAAAGGAACAGGCCACCAGAAGGCTTTGAGCAGCCTTGGCAAGTAGTTAAGCTTCATGTGAGGCTGAGTATAATGAATAATTCCACTCCTGTGCAAGAAGAGATTTGTGCTTCCGTAAGAAAATTGGCTTGAAAGAAACCACTGTGGTGTCCTCTAATAGGGCACATGATTTCTTCTGCAGCAATTCTACATCTGTCACTGTGCTTTCTGAGTAGAAGTTTTTTCTAAATACTGGTAAAACAAATCCTTAGAAAACTACTCTTGGTATTTGGGAAAGATGGTTGAAGAGCCATCTTTCCCTTTTCCAACCTTCAATGTAGGATTATTCTAGGGCACATTTATTGGGCTATAAAATAGTTCATTTTTTTTTTCTTAGAATATTGTGAGGCAAAGCCTACTGTGCATTAGATGCTTCAGATTTGACAGGCAACAAGATATTTTCTCTGATCTCAGGGAATTCTTTATGGAAAAAAGAAAATACAAATATAAGTCTTTCTTTTATCCAATTACACACTGCCAGTAGTTGACTGATCTGAGATTTGAGCTCAAGCTGAGTTTGATTCCAGAGCCCAAATGCTTAACTACTATGCCATCCTGCTTTTAAATGACATATGTTGGGACTTCACCTTGCTCTTTAAGTCTTTCTAGATCTTTAATAAACTATAAATAAAACAATTATTTGAAAAGAAATGCTAGCATTCTCTGGATGCTCTTGTTTTATTTTTTATTATTCATGAACATTTAAAAATGCATATCCTATATTTGCCTAGAGGCAATGAAAACACAAAGGATACAATATTTTAAATTTTAGTTAAAGTTTGTATATCTGCTTGTGCACACAGGAGTTGTGAAAGGGGCTATGGGGACAGGTACAATCATGGGCAAGGCTTTATTCTAGGCTGCTCTGGATAGGAGCTTGCAGTGTATCCACTCACATTTGCTGTTTTAGGTATCCCACAATTAATAGTTTAGAACCACTAATCAACAGGTGATTAAGTCAAAACTGAAGTGTGATGTGTTTGAAGTTAATTTTCACTTAAATGGAAAATTTCATAACATCTGAAAGAAGTCAAAAGGAAACATTTATCACTTCACCCTTTCAAAAGACTTTATACCATTATTTAATTTCCACCAAATCACTTTGAGGCTCAGAATTTTCATCTCTGTTTCACAGATAAGAAGGAGAAGAAACTATGGGAGGTTCAACATCTGGCCCTAGGCCATATAACAAATCAATATCAGAGTAGAGATCAGAACTCTGCGAAACTTGGGTCCTTTTGATTTTTCTACTTTGAGGACAATGTGTCTTGAAAATTGACCCAGTCTTTGAAAAGCCAGGCTCCTTGGCAAAGTCCTTGTGTTCTTTGTAAGTCGAAAATCTTCTGACTTTTAGTTCAGGTTATTTGGAAACGCCTTACTCTCCATAAAGCATTGAGGAAAAAAAAATGTATCAAAAAATAATGGTGGAAATTGAAGTGACACAAAGCCCCAAGCTTTTGGATTTAGTTATCAACCCTGCCTGTCTAGCATCCTCAAAACCAATTTACCTCTCTATTTGGCAAAGTGTATGCCTTAGATTGCCCCAGTAGTATTGTACCATACTTCTAATTGACTTTTGAGAATAATCGAGGTGGGTTCAACTTCTTTTTTTCAGTCCCTTCTTCCAGAGTACAAAAATCAGCAAACTAATTCATTTTGGGGAAGGAGTAATTTCTTCCATTTTTCTAACACAGCCATTCCGACACAAGGGTAAGCAAAAGTGACTAACAACTAACATAACTTTAATCATGAATATGCAGGTGGTGACCTAATTCCCTTTCTCCTTCTTGCAGAGACATTCATGCTCCTCTCAACCTCATTTGTACCAAATTGCAGATGATGTGTACACAACCCCATCGTTTGACCCATATACACATTTTGAGTACCTGGGAAACAAAAGGTCACTAAGTCCAATCAGAGAAGGAAAACTGCTCAAAAACCACACAAGGATTCATAAGACAGGGGATAGGGTGGAGAGGTGGGGCAGGAAAGGCAGACAGAAGCAGAAAGGGAAATAATAGCTGCAGAGTATCCGCTCCGCTGGTACCTAGTGATTACCCAAGGGGAGGTAAGGCTTTCTCGCTACTTCTCTTCTTGTGTCTGCTACCTATTATGCTCCACTCCATCCTTACATGACAATTCTACTTGATTCCTTGAATTGGACATATTAATATAAAATATTTCTTCAGTTTTTCTTTGTGGCTATGTAACCATGTTTGAAATTTTCCTGTAGAATATTTGTGTTCTTTTTCCGCCTTGGGAAAAAAGTCAAATATCATACTATTTACATACACTAGTTATCTATTATGGTGGGACCACTTACTCCAAAATTTACATGCTTAAAATAGCACATGCTCATCATCTCATCATTTTGTGGGAGCACAGCTTGTCTGGGTCCTCTGTGTTAAAATCTCTCACCAGGCTGAAAACAAGATTTTGGCTAGCGTTATGGTCTCATCTGAAGGCTCAACTGTAGAGAGATCAGCTTCCAAGCTCACTCATTTTTGTTCCTTGAGAGCTGGTGGACTGAGAACCTTGGTTCTTCACTGGTTGTTGTCATCCAAAATTTATTGCCACATGAGCCTCTTCAGCTTGCTTTATCAGAGGAAACATGTGAGAAGGGCCAGAGAGAGAGTGTGTGTGTATATGTATAAAAACAAGATAAAAGTTTAACATCTTTTGTAATCCTATCATGGAAGTGAAATTTTATCACTTCTTCCATACTTAAGGGAATGGATTACAGAAAGCCTTACATAATATCAGGATGTGGGAGTTATTACAGCCAGGTCAGAAACTGCCTACCACAGCATGTTTAGGTTTTAAATAGCAAGTATGTTTTCTTTTTTTTTTTTCCTTAAAATGTATTACTAGTCTGAAAATAACCATGTTAGACAACTCAATTGTATCAGAGAAGGTTTTGAATTCTATGGTTAGTAAAATTCTCTCTTTCTACTTGTGATGATTCCATGTGTCAACTTGACTGGGCTAAGGGATGCCCAGACAACTGGTTAAACATTATCTCTGGGTGTGTCTATAAGGGTGTTTCCAGATAAGATTAGATTTGAATCTGTAGACTGAGTAAAGAAGATCACTCTCACCAATGTGAGTGGACATCATCCAATTGCTGAGAGCCAGAAAAAAAAAGGTGGAGGAAGGGCAAATTATCTCTCTCTTCTTGAGCTGGGACATTCATCTTCTCCTGCCCTTGGACATCAGTTCTGTTGGTTCTTGGGTCTTGGGACTTGGACTAGGACTCACACCATAGACTCCCCTGGTTCTCAGGCTTTTGGGCTTGGTCTAGCACTACCCCAACAGGTTCCTTAGGTCTCCAGTTTGCAGATAGCAGATCGTGGAACTTCTCAGCCTTCCTAATTTTGTCAGAATTCTTCATGATACATCTCTTAGTTTTTATCTTTATATATTCTATTTGTTCTGTTTCTCTGGAGAATTGTGATTATTACACAAATTAGAGGAGATGAGTCAATAGAATATATATTCTTCCCCCAACTCCCCATCAGTATCTTAGGGTGACATACACCAGAAATTGTTAAAGCCTCACTTCTGACATATTAATCCTCAGGAGGAAGGATCGGTGAAGAGTTGTGCCAGTTTTTGATGATCAGAAGCGTAAACATGTGTGAGGTAGAGGTAGGAGTTATGTGAGAGGTAATCAGGGAGTACTTCAGGAAGGCCAAGCCTGACAGTAGTCATTACCACTCTGCTTTGAAGTCAACCTCTTACAATACGCCTCATAGAAACAAAGTAATCAATAGGGTCCCAGTATATTTGTTGTCATTTCACATACAGCTGGCCATGATTAACTTGAGGATAATGCTCATTTTGAATATCCCACCTAATAATCATGGTAAAAAGGAAAGGAATTGGTGATATTTTCCTACTGCATCTAACAAATAGGCTCTGGATCCCTTTTCAAAGTATGTGATAATAATACTTAATTCAGTTTAACCACATGGACAGATAAGGAAGGATTTAGAAAGGCTAATTCTTAATTTCTCAAAAAAGACTGGAAGCCATTTTGTAACAACAGAACACGTATCTTCATGCCAAATTTCAAAAATGGAGAAAAGCAGAGCAAAGAAACGTAGTGAGCTTTCAGAAATAGGCTCTGCATTATTGCCTAGACAACTTCAACTAGAGGTCCTTATGTCATTGTATTAATTAGCATGTGTTTGTATATGATAACTGGACTATTCATACTTTAATAGATCACTTCTTATTCTTCAAGAGTTTATGGGAAACAAAAACATACATGCTGATTCATCTATTAAACATATATTTATTGAGACCTGATTTTATACTACTGATTTGTGCTAATTGTTGGATAAAATAATAAAATACATTAAGAAATTTCTTCCTTTCTGGAGCATATATAAGTGTCAGGGAAATAGATAATAAACAAATAAATACTTAAAACAATTACAGATTGTGATAAAATACAAAAAAGAAAAACTGCGATACGATTGAGAATAAAAACCAATAGCTAATTAGTCACAAAGAACTCCTCTAAAGGGGTGAATTTAGGCTGAACTTGGAAAGAAAAGTCATATGAAAACTATGGGAATGGTATTTTATGGAGATGGTTTAGCAAAGGTAAAGACTTTATAGACAACATTTGACTTGTTCTAGAAACAGAAAGAAGGTCAGTGTGATGTTAGCACCAATAATTATAGGGAGGGGTAGAGGCTGGAGACAGTTTGCATGTGTCTTGTAGTCATGGTAAGACTTCGAGTTTTATTCCAAGTACAATGAAAAGCCATGAAAAGTTTTTAACTGGGGGAAATGGTGTCTGATACACATTTTAAAAGTACCACTCCATTGTTTGTGTACAGAATGGATTAAATGTAGGCAGAACTAGGGTGACTGCATAGCAGCTTATTGAAAATATCCAGAAAACAGATCATGGTGGCTGTGGAATGAGAAGGGACAAATCAAAAATATATTTGCAAGTAGGGACTTCCTGGTGGTTTGAATGATGTAAAAAGAAAAATCAGAAAATGTTTCCTAGGTGTTATGCTTCAGTCCCTGGGTATATGATGGCATCGTTCATTGAGGTGGAGGTATGTATATGGTGGAGAGAGAGAGGAGGCAGTTAGGAGTTCAGATATGGTAATAATTTGACAACACATCACACTCTGCATGAAACCATAAAAATACAACAATCATTGAAATGTCTTCAGTTGTAGAGGTGATACATATTGGCTAACTAGAAAAGTTTAATTTGATACCGTTTCTGAAAGAAAAGTATAGTCATAGTTGAAAGGAGGAGAGGGATGCCTCATGAACAGGAGAAGCAGCAACATACATTCCTTGTATGGGACAATCTAATACTTGTGTTTAAATTTGTTCAGTTCATTGGACAAGAAAGCAGTTGCTAAGGGTGTGAATACCTTTGTAACAGTCAGTTCCTTGATAGAACCTTCTCTCCGAGATCATTCTAAGAAGAACATTGCTTGGCACTGAACTACTCCTTGTTACAACTTGGAAAAATTGTCTGAATGAATTAAATGATGGAGTTTGTGTTTTGGCAAAGTGGAAAACATGAATGCCACTGTGTTGGGTGCTCTGTGGAGAACATCGAGGATAGCAGAGGCAGACAAGCCATGAAACTGGATGACAGCAGCAATTGAGTACGCTTTATGGTGTTCTACTTGATTCCTGGGGCTGTCAGCCAATGATCAGCACAGGGAGCTGAGTCTTCCCAAGGCTAAAACCCTTTTTCTGGCAATAAATTAGAGATTCAGGGGACCACATTCACCCTTCAGACTAGGAGAAAGCTCTTTAGTGAATGAAGAACTCAAGACGGCTTAATGAAGTGCATGTCTCTCTCAGACAGTGAGGGCACTTAGGTATATGGATGACTGTTATTGAGTTGCCAGGTGTATTCAGCTCTAGAAATGAGTCCCTAAGGACTAGGTCTTTGTATGATGGTCTCCATCTTCCCTCAGAAAAGAGACAAACAACAAACAAGCAAACTCAGCATCTCTATTTCTGTTTATAATAAAAATAGCAGTGTACTTAGCATTAAAAATAAGGATTCTCCTTTCCTTTTACCAAAGGGCCAAATACTGAGTTGCCACACAGCAATGGCCAAGACAGAATACCCTCCAGCACACTGGTTTCAGAGCTGGGAATGTATCCCAGACTCTTCTCTCAAAAATTTTTCTTTCCCCTTCCTTTCTACATTACTGACTTATCCACTTCCTTTTCCTTCTTCATTTCAACTAGCAAATCATAAGTGGATACCACATGTATAATGTTAGAACACATATACCAATATGCAAAGAAGAGGTCATTTGTGTTTTCTGGCACTTCTAAAGCAAGGTTATTTTAACTCTTAATAGAATCGTAAGAAACATAATAAACAAAACGTCCTGGGGCTAACCTGGGGCCACCAAGATCCAGGGACACTTTTATATCAAACTTTCTTCAGCTATGAGGCTCATTTCTTTAAAGTAATATGCCTTATAATGAAACTAAATGATTTAAACAATATTATTTTTTATTATTAAAAATCAAATAGTTTACCCTTGCATGTTTCCCTGCAAGGGAAAGAGCCATTCAGGATGAGGACAGCCTAGGCAGTGGTCCTCAAACAACAGCATGCTTCCAAATTACCAAGAGAGCTTGTTAAAACATATTGCCCTACCCAACTTCCAGAATTTTGGATTTAGTAGGGCTGGGGTGGAGTCAGAAAATTTGCATTTCTGACAAGCTCACGGGTGATTCTAATGCTGCTGGTCAGGAAACACACTGAAAGAACTCTTGTTCTAGAGTTTTGTTTTCCCAGTGCATTACTCAGAATATCAGGCCCCACCCCAGACTTACTGAATCTGAATCTGCATTTTTAACAAGATCCCAAAATGATCCTTTTATTTTCAAACAACAATTTTATTAAGATATAATTCATGTGTCAAACAATCTACCCATTCAAAGTGTACAATTCATTGGTTTTTAGTATATTTATAGAAGTCTGCAACCATCACCACTATCTAATTTTAGAATACTTTCATTACTCCCAAAAGAAACTCTGTACCTATCAGCAGTTAGACACTATTCTCCTGTCTTCTTAGTCCTTAGAAACCACAAATCCACTTTCTGTTTCTATGGATTTGCCTATTTTGAACATTTCACAGAAATGAAATCATACAATATGGGTGCTTTTGTGACTGGCTCTTTCGCTTAGCCAAATGTTTAAAAGGTTTACCCATGTTGCAATGTGTATCAGTGCTTCATTTCTTTTTATGCCTAAAAAATACTGCATTGAATGAATAGATCACATTTGTGCATCTTTTCGTCAGTTGATGGACAGTGGATTGTTTTCACCTTTTAGTTGTTGTGAATAATGCTGCTGTGAACATTTGTACACTGGCTTTTGTGTGGACACGTATTTTTAATTCTCTTGTTTATAGCTAGGAGCACGATCACTGAGTCGTATAATGCTTCTGTGTTTAACCTTTTGAGGATCTCTCAAACTATTTTCCAAAGTGGATGCACTAGTTAACAATCCCACTAGCAACCTATAAGGGTTCCAGTTTCTTCACATCCTTGCCAATAGTTATTATTGCCCATCTATTTTATTTTAGTCATTCCCAGTGCATGTGAAGTGGTATGTCATTTTTGTTTTTATTTATATTTCCCTAATGAATAATGATACTGAGCATCTTTTCATGTATTTTCTGCCCATTTGTTTGTATTCTTTGGAGAAATGTCTGTTTAAATGCCAAGTCATTCTCATGCACATTAACATTTGAGGAGTGCTGGCCTAGGTGAGGTTTCAGACTACACAGTCACATATATCTAGGACAGTGGCTGTCAACTGGGAGTGACTTTGCCTCTGAGGGGACTTTGGCAGTGTCAGGAGACACTTTTGGTTGTCTCAACTGGGGCAGTCCTACTGGCATCTAGTGCGTAGAGGCCAAGGATGCTACTAAACTTTTTACAACACACAGGGCAGGCCTTCATAACAAAGAATTATCCAGACCACTAATGACATTGAAAAATCCCTCATCTAGAGTGGCCAACCATCCTGTTTTCCAGTAATGGAGATGTTGCTCTTTCATAGGACTTTCAGTGCTAAAAAGGAGGCCATCTCTGGCAAACTGGGATGGCTAGATTACCCAGCCTCACAGGGCTGTGTGCGTTCTAGGTGGGCCGTTTCTAACACTCACGGTTGAAAGACAGAGTTCATAGTGTGTAATAAAGGCCAAGGAGCTGGAAAAGAAGCTTCACAGGGACTCCCCCACACTTATGCCTAGAGCTTTGGGGTAATTCCAGCCAGTCAGGGTCCCACAAGAAATCCAGGCTTCTTTGCAGCCTTCCGCCTCTGCGTCTCCACGCATTGTAAGCCAGACCCTGCTGCTAGGGGCTACTGACTTTGCAAGAATGAGTGACTGCTGCCCGGCATCTGAGGTTTGCTGCTGCCTTTGACCCTCTCCTCTTTTTTCAAAAAGGGGCATAACAATAGCAACAATACAGCATGGGTGGCTGATTGGAGTCCAGGGACAAAGGCACAGAAACCATCACAGCCTCTCTAGTTGGAGAGTGGTGGAATCACAGTCTGTCAGAAACAGAAAGGACCCTGGAGAGCGTGACCACCCCCTCATTTTATGGAGCTTGCGTGGTTCAGCGCTGGAACAAAGAGCAGTGCGTTAGATTCATTACCACTTAGGGGTCGTGTGAGAATAATGGCCTTTTAATTGTCAGGATGAAAAAGAGAGTGAGATGCTTCCCTTTTAAAATCCTAGACACCCCACTGGGAGAGGTCCAGTCACATTTAGAGAAGGAAGTGCTCCTGACCTAGCTCGGCTGGTGAAATAACGACACAGGGTTGTGTTGTGGAGCAGAGCAGAGGTGCTGAAACCTGAGAGAGCGTCAGAACCGCCTGCAGGGCTTGGCCAAAAGCAGAGGCACCTCCAAGGTTTATGATAGTTGTAGGATGAAACCTGAGAACTGCATTTCTAACAAGTTTCCACTGCTGGACTGGAGTGAGAGAATGTGGCTTTCCTGATCCTTGCTACTCAAAATGTGGTGTGTGGGCCAGCAGCATCGACAGCACCTGAGAGCTGTGAGGAATGCAGAATCTCAGGCCTCGTGCCAGGCTGGCTCAGAAGGAATCTGAATTTTGACAAGATTTCCAATTGAACTGTGTGCAAATTACAGTTTGAGAAGTTCTCCTGAAGAATATACATATAAATATGTGTGTGTGTGTGTGTGTGTATATGTGTGTATATGTGTGTGTGTATATATATATAGCTAGATAGATAGATATAAAATTTTTTTTGAGACAGTTTCACTCTTGTTGCCTAGGCTGGAGTACAATGGCTCAGTCATGGCTCATTGCAACCTCTGCCTCCCCGTTTCAAGCAATTCTCCTGCCTCAGCCTCCCAAGTAGTTGGGATTACAGGTACTCACCACCATACCCGGCTAATTTTTGTATTTTTAGTTAGAGACAGGTTTTCACCATGTTGGGCAGGCTAGTCTCAAACTCCTGACCTCAGGTGATCCGCCCACCTCAGTATCCCAAAGTGCTGGGTTTACAGGTTTAAGCCATTGCACCCAGCCCTCCTTAAGAATATTTAATCGGGCCGGGTGTGGTGGCTCATACCTGTAATCCCAGCACTTTGGGAGGACGAGGAGGGCGGATCACAAGGTCAGAAGATTGAGACCATCCTGGCTAACACGGTGAAACCCCCATCTCTACTAAAAATACAAAAAATTAGCCAGGCATGGTGGCGGGCGCCTGTTGTCCCAGCTACTTGGGAGGCTGAGGCAGGAGAATGGCGTGAACCTGGGAGGCAGAACTTGGAGTGAACTGAGATCACGTCACTGCACTCCAGCCTGGGCAACACGCCACTGCACTCCAGCCTGGGTGACAGAGCAAGACTCGGTCTCAAAAAAAAAAAAAGAATATTTAATCGAGGTACCCCTGCTGTTACTGATTCTTTAAACCAGAGCTTGACCACACGTAAGAACCTCATGAGGAGATTTTGAAACTCTGTCTGCCCAGAACAGACCCCAGACCAATGAAATCAGAATCTCTAGGTGTGGGATCCAGTGTTTTTAAAGTCTCCAGGTAATTTCAATGTATGCCTAGATTGTGAACCCCTGCTTTAAACACAACCTGCCTCCCCAGCACATTTAGCCTGGCAAAGTCAGCCAAAGTGAGTGATAGCCAGCCACTAGAGACACCAGCCCTGGCCTCAGGGACCAGCTTACCTGCTCCATCCATTTGTCTTGTGACTGCTTCCAAATAATTTCCAATCACTTGCTTTGAACTTTGAGTCACACCATTTGTCCTCCTCCTGTTTGATGATCCACTATGGCTTCCTGATCACATCTCCCAAGTTCTACCCTTTTGGTTCATTGCAGGTAGAAAGTAGCATCATCTTTAATATCCATGATCAGTGTTGCTCAATTTTGAGGTTACGCTAACTGCATCAGAAAAGCCTGAGGTGCTTGTTAAAAATGTAGATTCCTGCTTCTGCTCCAGACCAAACCAGAAGCTCTTTGGGAGTGGTCAGGAACCCGTGTTGTTTTGCAGACACAGGTGATTTTGATGTATGTAAGAGTTAGCGAACTAGTTATCCAGACTTTCTAGTCCAGCTGCCTCCCCTCCCCAAGCTTAGTTGAGTAGGTATTAACCTTGGTATCTAAGAAATGTTCTGCTCAAGTACATAAATCATGAAATGAGCATTAGTGATTATGTTCTCAGTTCACTTGGATGAGGCTAGCAGTGATCTATGCTACCCAGGCACAAGTCGAGGCCTGAGTGAAGATCTCACCTCCTTCACTGCTGCCTACGCTCTCTAGCATACTTGCTGGGTGCTGCCCTAGATGCCAGCTTCTTGCTGCATTTGTTGCTATCAGTGAAAGCCAGGCTCATGTGGAAGTGTCATGTTATATTTCTTATATTTTGTGGGGGAAAGGAGAGCTTTAGGGAGTGCTGCCTTTTGCAATTGAGTTTTCATCTGAGAGGGATAACCCAGAATCATGAATTTCCCAAGCAATAAGTTAGAATACCTTTCTCAGGTTTATCTCCTCACACAGCAACTTGAGTGGAGCAAGGTACCATTTGGGGCCCATTTCTGCAGTGTGGCCTGGGGCTGTGAGATGAATTCACTCCATTTTATTTTCCTGGCATCTAACAGAGGTTTGAAGAAGTGGTGGGACACCAAACGGGACACTGAGGACACACCCCAATGCACACAAAACAAGAATATAATGCACGCTCTGCACTCTGAGCATTAAGGAGGCCATATGACTCTACTTCCTTAAGACCACGACTATTCAACAGTGAGGAAAACAAAAGGAATGCAATCTGGGATCTGTGACCTCATGCAGGTATTTTAACCCTGTAGCTTCTAATGCAAACATACTCCTCCCCCACCGCCAACCATCTAATACACCTTTCATGGTCTCTCCTGGGCCCGGTCAACCAAGACTCAGACTACCTCCCCACATCTTCATGTCCTGTCTTAGTGATCTGAGATGAGAAGGAAAATGCAAGTAGAATGTAGGCGCTATGGTTAGTTACAGAATTTGGTTTCATTGAGGGCAGTAGGGATGAAAGAATGGTTATGGTTTTCTGACTTAAGCCTCAAGAAAATTCCAGTATGTGGAGAGATTTCTACTTGGAAAACCTACAGAAACAAATGTGGGGCAGGACTGGAAGAAAGATACCTGCTCCATCTTGGTCTGTCTGGATTCAGACAGCTCCCCTTGCCACCATGCAGGAGAGAACCCAGGAAAGTGGGTGAAGTATTAGCCCAGCACCACTGCCCCTATTTCTCACTCATCTCCCTTCTGGTCCCTATGTATTCTCGTGCTCACCAGAGGTAGATCCTCCCTTGTTTGATGACCTGACTGGACCTAGGCTTATGAGCTTTGTTCCTTTGCTCTGCTTTGACATCCTCACCCCTTTTTTAATTTGGCATCAGCCAGACCTCTGGATAGACCTTGCCTCTCCAGCCTCAGCCCTGTGGAACTCTCACATGGACTGACTCCATTCCTGCAGGACCAGACTCAGCTGGTGTCCATTGGCATTAGGAACAACACTGATCAAGCAAGGGAGCTTGGACTTCATCCTTTGAACTCCAGCGAGATTATCTTTTGTGTTTTCTGTGAATATTTTCATCCTCTGAACTTTTATAAATCCCAAATTCCAATTTTCTGTCTAGAATGTTCTCTCCTTTTTCATTCTATCCACTATGAAGCCTCTCTTATTTTTTCTTCTTTTCCTCCTCCTCCTTCTTCTTTTTTTTTTTGAGACAGAGTCTTGCTCTGTTTCCCAGGCTGGAGTGTAGTGGCATGGTTATAGCTCACTGCAACCTTGACTTCCCAGGTTCAGGTGATCGTCTTACCTCAGTCTCCCAAGAAGCTGAACTACAGGAATGTACCACCCTGCAGGAATATTATTATTATTATTACTTGTAGAAATAGGTTTTGCCATGTTGGCCAGGCTGGTCTTGAAATCCTGGGCTCAAATGAGCCACCTACCTTGGTTTCCCAAAGTGCTGGGATTACAGGTATGAGCCGCTGTGCTGGGCCTTAAACCTCTCTTATTCTTTTAAGAACCATCCCTCTAAAGAACACTGGCTTAATGAAAAATATGTGCTCTTTATTCTAGTGCTTGGCTTCTTTAGCAATCATTCACTTTTCAACAAGTATTTCATGATCACCTATTATGTGCCAAGTCATGTGTGAAATCCTGATGAATGAATTGTCACAGCTCTTGCATTTATGGAATTTAAAATGGACATGACTATTTGGTTTCACAATTTTTTTTCCCGTTGTCTCTTGTAGATGTATTTCTAAATTGTTTTGTTTGTTTTCCCAATCATATTACAACTTTTCTGGTTACAAGTTTCCTTTGTCCTGGCATCAATTTGTGTTTTCTTCTTAGGACAAGAGTTTTGTTTGTTTGTTTGTTTGTTTTTTCCTCAAAGACATACAGTGAGCTCATCTTTGGCAAATAATTTTCCAGTACAAAGGATTGAAACAAGCCACAAGAATACGAATTTCATCTCATAACACTGAAACATTTTCATAGGAGAGACTTATTTCCCTAGGCCTGGTGTTTATAAATATTTTTAAAAACAAGCAAAGCATCAAGAAACAAGAGCATCTAATCAGCTTTCTGTGTTAGGCACAAGCACACACAGCAGCACTAATCTTGGAGGGAGTCCTTGCCTGAAATCTGACCTGCTGCAACTAAAATTTCTGTCTTAATCCCATGAGTGAATTGTCCATGTGGAGCTCAGGAGTAGTTTGTTTCTGACTTGTCCCTGTTCCCCCCAAAATTTGATCCACTAGGGACTCATTCCTTTTTCCAACCAAAACAATGATTTGAAAGTGTTTCTAGATTTGAAAATACTATCAAAGTGAGAAGCAAGTGTAAAGTTCTATGAGAACATCAGGCTAAGGGGAGTGAGCTGTGAACAGGGGATGGACTCCAGCCATTGGAACAATCTCCTGAAAGCTGGCTTCATTTCCCTCGCACCACATGCTGGCATTGGCTTCTGTGTAAGCTGCGGCTAAAGCATTTACTCCAGTTGCTATTTGAAAACAACCTCGCTGACAAACAGGGACAGCCCAGGCTGTCTTTATCCAACTTTGCCATTTGTTTGCCATAGACAAATTAGGCTTGGCTAGAGTCCCATTTGAATAGTAATATAATATTCTGTTAAAGTTTAAATTGGTCAAAAGAGAGCCTTTGTTATTGGGGAGTAGATGAAAGTGCAAAAAACCTTTGAGTGAGTATCAGAGCTGGCCTTTGATAAAATTGAGACAGAGAATAATTTCTCTTTGATTCCTTCCTGGCAATACCACAGCCTTCCAAAGTGGAAATAAACTCACAGATCTCTAAAGCTAAAATGGGAATCTAGTGGTGGGGAGGGGTAGCTGATCTTTAAATGTGAAACTTTCCCAGATTTTACCCTGTGGTATCTCACTGATCAGCACTTCCAACTTCCTTCCCTTGGGGAGAATGCAGCACTTGCTTTAATGCTCTGGGCCAAAAATGGATAACTAGTAACTAAGGTAAGACTGAATAATTCAAACAACACATCACCAAAAACTAGAAGAAAAATAAGGAATAACATAAATCTAGATAATTGCAAATAGCATTGTTAAAGTACCCTCTGCATGTAGCTGAAGCATCATGTAGTGAAATGTACGTAGATTTTGGATTTAGGTCAACTTGAGTTGGAATCCTGGTTCTGGGTATCTAGCCTTGAATGAGGAAGTTGACTGCTTGGAGCTACCATGTTCTCAGCCATTAAATAACCATACATACTGTATTGTAGTTGTGGTTTATCATAATCGTACTTTGCAAATACTTGTCGTTCCAACCTAGTATTATAAGCCATCTTTGGAGCTTTTGAAGAAATGTATTACCAGAGGGGGGAAAAACCAGCCTGTGCTACTGATTAATTTGTGTGAGAAGTTGGGGGCTGTTGTTAACAAAAATAAAGACATGAAAATATGGCATCAGGACCTAATCAAGAACCTTCCTCATCTCCATGTTGGAAGTCCCCTATAATATCTTTCCAGTAGTACTGCAGGATTTCTATGAACCAGTGACTTCTATGTGCCTTGTATTTTTTATATTTCCTCACGGGAGATTTTATTGCAGTTATTTTTGCTTTTTGTTCCACAATTGCATATCGAGTATGTGAGGAAGGATAACATCTTATAGTTCACAGGAGGAGCAACATACAGGCCTATGGTGAAAAAAATTTGCATCACCTAAATGCCTGACCTTTAAGCTAAGAACAATTACTGAATAGGACTTTTGAGTTGCCTCCTCAGGGAAGAAGGTATGTTCTGCCTATGGGTGAGAGAGAGAACTAACTATTTGGTGGCTAAATAGTGCATTGTAGATTGCATTTCTGCTAGGCATATATTCCATTTTTCTACTCTGTCCTTCCCTGCAGGAGGATTATATTTTTCCAGCCTACTGAACTTAGAAGTGACTATCAAACTTATTTGGTCAACAAAATGTGGGCAGGAGTAATACGTGTTATGTCTGACAAGTTTTAAGAGCAAATGGTTTTCTATGTCTCTTTTTCCTTTGCAATTTTGTATTCAAAAGGTGCCCTTTTAGTCTAGATTTCAGGACAAAGGCAATGCACAGCAGAGCCACAGCTGATCTGCATTAGATCTATAGCATGAGCAAAAATCAACCTTTGCTGTTGTATGTTACTAACTTTTGGGTCTTTTCCTGCCTCAGTGTTACCTGCATTAGGCTAACTCATAGAGTAGTTGCAATTCTTAAGAACATCAAATAAGAGAATAACATTACCAGTCTCTAAAACAGTGTCTGAACAGGGGGTTCAAGAAATTACATTAGGATAAAGTGGTGAGTATAACTTTTAACTGACCATGAGGGAGTGTATACCTGGTCATCTGAACTCCTCAAAGTCCAGCTTTTAAGAGGCTCAGTCCACTCTCCTGACTGCATAGGACTCTCCTCACAATTCTAGTTTCCTGTCGTTAGTACCGGTAACAACCTCATTCTTCCAGCAATGCTTGGCCTTCTTTCCACCAGGAGTACAAACATGGAAGTCTTTGCACGAATGATAAAAAATATAGTAATAAAGTACAACAATTTTAATTTACTATTTTAATATGCAAAGACCTGAATAAAATAGCATACACAATATAATGAAGACTTTACGTCATAATTACTTTATACCTTTTTCTGCCTGGAACCCACCAGTCTTTCTTTGAACCTTGGGAAGATATATGGGGATAGTTAAGGAAATAGCTGCAGATTAATACCTTCCTTAGGCATTTCAATTTTAGGAGGATTTTATAGCCCCCATAAGCCAAATAAACTCTCCATGCCTTGTGTTCTCCATATATAAAATGGAAGTAAAATATTTTCTTTAGAGGAACATGAGGATTAAGTAAAATAATACATGCAAAAAGGCTAGACGAGTATTTGGCATATAGTTGGTGCTCAGTATAACACAAGCACGTGGATTTCTAATGGTAAATGTTGGTTGTTTTGGTTGGTTGTTCCGTAATTTTTTGTTGTTTGGTTTTGGAAGGTGCTGTCTTCAACTGAAACCATTAGCTACATTTGCGTGCTCTTAAGGCCAGCCCTTCTAGGTATTTATAACACTTTTTCTCTTATGACTGACTGTCCGGGATTCCTCCAGCTAAAATTACCAACCCTAGAAAAATGAGAGCTTGTAAATGATCAGACGATGATAAGAAGCCTTGATGTGTGATATATACCAATTTCAGAAAAATTATTTTCCTTTTGTCCCTTGGGCCTTTGAAGCAAGAGCATTTGGACAACCTGCCTGAATTATAGCCCTTTTGGTGTAGTTTAAATGATCATCACTCAGAGAGGCAGAGACCATGACTTATAGGATTAAAACATGGGCTAATAATGTCCCAGGCTTGGCGCTTGAGATTTTTGCTTCTCTCAAGCTCCGCGAAGCAGCTTATGCCACTTGTCCTTCTCTACTTCTCTTTCCTTTGGTGCAAAATCAGACTTTTTTCCTCTCATATTTGTTTGAGAAAAATGGTTAAAAATGATATAACACTTTTAGTAAGTAAAACTATTAAAGATGTTAATACTGCAAAGAAATAAAGATGACTTGGCTTACTAAATGATGTTAGGTGTAATCTTAAGGCACACGAACATCATTAAAAGATGTTAATTTTAATACCAGCTTCCTGGAAACTCACATACTCTTGTTTTCTTTTTACTGGTCCAGTTTTATTATTGGATTGTTATTTAATTATTTTTCTCAGTTCCTTCTCTCAAATAAAACCACATTTGCCCTTGGAGTTTCATTTGAAAACTCTTATTCAATTTAAATCTGTGTATTTCCTACTGCATAAAATCCACTTTGATGGTTTCCTAATATTCTTGAGTTTTACAAGGATAGTTTCATTTATGGTGAATATTTTATTACTCTGTTTAATTTAGAGTCCTTAGTGTCATTGCAGAATGAATTATAATTTCTAGGAGTTCACTAGGAAAGACTAAGGAAGTCTAGTTAGATTAAATGAACATTGTAAAGGTGATATGATAAAATAATAGGTAATATTTATTGACTTCAACCTACATATTAGCACTGAGCTGAGCGCACGTTTATTCCTGTTATCTCATTTATTTTCAACAAGAACCTTCTGAGTTAGATGCTGCTGCTATTCTCATTTTACAGATAAGGAAACCGAGATTTAAGGAATTGTTTGCAATAGTCATAGACCTAAAAACTGGGGAAATCAGGCTCCGCCGAAAATCTCAAGATGAAAAGAAAAGTTCACCAGCCCATTATTTTTTTGCTTAACAGATCCAATATTGTTACTTTGTTTTATTTGTGTACACAATGATGTCTTAAAATGTACATTTTGAAGAATTGGCTAGTTGTTCTAGCTTGATAGTCTATTGTAGGTAGAATAAATAAACAAGGAGACATGGAGTGACCTGAATAAAAGTAGCCTGCAACAATTAGGTGCTTTGAGTTGGAAAGGAAATCACAGGAAATTTGTTTACTGAAATCAGCCCTTGCCCCTTTCCTAACCCCTTCCCAGCTGGTTGATCCTGCCTTCTGCAATCAGCTCCTCTTCTCATTGGGATGGCTGAGAGGCTGGGTCTCTCATTTGCTCACACTCAAGTAACTAACAGACTTGGAGATAGTCTTGATTCTAACCTACCCAAGGGTAAGTGTAATGTCTGCTGGGACTGTTAATATGTGCTGAAAGTCCCTATAGAGGTACAGCTATCTACCAACCCATTTAAAAACAGATTTATTGGATATATTTTCTTCAGCAGCCTCATGGCTGTCATTTCTTGGGGTGTACCTACTGTACACTGAGGCGTGCTTTCCATAGATTCCGTAAACTTCATTTGCCCAAAGCTTGCCTGTTTGTTTGTTTGTTGGTTGGTTTTGTTTTGTTTTTTATATGTTTCTGTCTCAATATTGTACTTTCTCAAATGTATCTACCACTTCCACCTTCACTTTCCAGTTGGTGGCCCCAGGATAGAGGTTCCTTGATCAGAACTGGATCTGTAATTGCCCTTTTCACCCTGTCAAGCACTTTCTGTCCCCAGTGACTACTAGATGTTCCAGCTTACTCTCTGCTCATTCTGATCTTTGTTCCAAGCGTGAAGCATTAGAAGAAAATACCTACAGGTGAGTAGAGCCTTGCTGAGCATGTAGCAGAAAGCTACCATTTAAAACAATGAAAGTAATTAACTGCTGCCACTTTCACATTCTAAAGAACTACAGAATTCACACCAAGAAGGAAACTGCTCTTTGAGGAAAATATTGAAATTATGGATCAAGGAACACAAAGGGAGCTAAACTGCTCTGCATTAAAAAAAAAATGAAAGAGACTGATTTAAAATGAAACGATCCTTGGTGTTTTGAAGACAGAATAAAAAAATCTGCCTTAAGGAAACCTTATATATTATAAAAAGCAAACACATTCAGGAGTTTTGATAAGTTTTGAGAAAGGGAGCCTCAGAAAGGCAGGGCCTTAGAAAAGTGAGAGGATGAGGCTGATGGAATTTAAGACAGATGATGTCAGATATAGAACAGTCTTATTCTGTATTTTCCCTTCATTTCCTCTCAAATATCTAGTAAAGTTTTATTAGCAAAATTATCAGTTCCTTTAGGAATTTAAAATGGATTTTATTTTTGAAGACACAGAGCAATGCATCCTGGAACAGGTTCCATTTGGAGACATGGTAAAAAGATGACAGAAAATGAATAAAAATACACTAGGAACTGGACCTCAGAGTATGAATGGAAGATGACAACCAGAAGTGTAAGATGCCCTGGAAATTATGAAAAAATCTGGAAAAGAGACTCAATTCCCTGAAGTGAGATGGAGGATTGAGTATACTTATTATTATTATTTAGTATTAAAGAAAGAATGTTCCTAGAGACTGGAGGATTCAGGGTCAGTTGGTTTCATAGATCACAGAATCTTTTAGAGAATGGAAAGAAAAATAAATTCATATACAGTTTAGATAAATACATGAATAGAGTAGATTCATTTTGAAGAATGTTAATCAGAAGTTAATAAAGCTTATTAAAAGTTATTAAAATGCGTTGAAAGAAATTAACGAGTTTTTTTAGTAACATATTACAAGCCTTTGAAGAGAAATCACACACATACACACACACGCACACACAAAACCAACAACCTCCCATTAATACCACTGCTGAGAGCCAATTTCTGATAGGATGATACTACCAGAACAAGGTACAGGAATCCTACGTTCATGTGAAATTTTATACAGAGCAATAAATAGTTACCACCCACCATTATTCTCTTTAATAACAATGTTTATTTCTTTTACTGCCCTTTTCATGATATGACATTGCGGTATTCATTTGCTTATAGCAGGTGTTATTGCAACTTGTCCTCAGAATTATCTATATCTTCATTTCACGTTAAGAAAAAAAAAAAATAAAGGCATGACTGTGCTTTCCTTGGAAGGTAATGGGTTGTGAGAGAGGTTTGCAAAATAAACTTCACCCTTTACATTGTGGAGGAGAAAGTGTACATCACATGCAGCTAAATGAAAACTTACATTACAGCACTTCACATTAATCTTAATATTTAATCTAATAAGCAATCAGTAACATTTTATCTCTCAAAGGCAGAATCTTGTCTATCTCACTGCTATATCTCTAGGGAACAGAACAGTGCCTAGCAGATAGCACTTGCTCTATAAAATTTTATTGACCTGAATGAATGAAGTTGGAAAGTTACAAAAGATATAGACCTTAAGACATTTGTTATTTAATGAAACAAAAGAGATAAAGTAATGTTACAGGTAACAGAATGTGAAAATAATTGTACCACACTCTACATGATGCAAAGATCCATAAACTGGCATCAAGCCTGATAATGCAATGGTTTATTCATTGAGTATATATTTTCTCTAATGCATGTCTAATGAATTAAAATGCTGCTTGTTCCTGGTCATCTGTGCCATCTGGCACTACAATTTTTTAAAAATAGAGATGTATGGATTAGGCTTTGGCTATTACAACTGGAGCATATTAAGATACTACTCAGAAATAATGAGAATTTTTGAAAAAATCAGAATGTAACCATATAAATTGTTACCCCATCAAAGCATGCCCTACACAAATAATGTTACCGTTGTTTAAATATTTTGAACATCTCTCTTTGAACTGCCTTTAGAATCAGGTAATTAGTCATGTTGAAAATTCCTCTTCAGTATCTGTGTCCTATGTTTTTGTCCCCAAGCATCACGACTCAGTTTGATAACCCATCATATTTACTCAAATAAGTTCCAAGGACTTTGTTTGGAACACATCCAAAGAGTTGCTGTATCTTGAGGCTGTTCCATAGAGTCTGCAATATTTTATGAATATATTTCACAAAATGTTCCAGGGAATGGTGGCCTTATTGGATACATTTGATTACACTGAAAGCCTTAACATGCACTTAAAGTTTTAGTTTTACTATGTAGTTAAGCCACCAATCCTACAACTTTTATACACATAACTTACAACCCATCCATACAATCAAAGAGCCTACTCAGTAGTGTTTTCTGTGCTAACATGCCTGTTGTCAGTCCACAGATGTGTTATTCATTTAATGGAAACCTACAGTTTCAATTAGAAGCTATAAACATATAATGAAGACTATCAATAAAGGTAAATATCTTTATTCTTGATTTTCTTAGCAACATTAGTTTGTTAGGTTTTCAGAATACAATACTCTGTAGATGAGGTAAGATTTCATAAAGAAGATCATTATGCAAGCAAATCCTTTCATATAAGAGTATATGCATTCATGATTGCTGTGGTTTGAATGTGGCCCATCCAAAACTCAGGTGCTGTGAAAGTGTGAGAGTATTAGAAGGTGGGGCCTTTTAAGAGGTGATTAGACCATGAGGGTTCCTCTCTTGTGATTGGGATTATGCAGTTTGCCTAACTTGCCCTTCTGCCTTCCATCAGATGAGGATATAGCATTTCCACCCTCTAGAGAATGCAGCCCTTACCAGACAACTGAACCCGATGGTACTATAATCTTGGACTCTGAGCTTCCAAATATGTAAGAAAATAAATTTCTGTCCTTTATAAATTATCCAGTCTGAGGTATTTTCTTATAGCAGCACAAATGGACTAAAATAATGATGATGGAATCCATGAATTTTCTATTGCAAGAAGACCCAACAGTTAATGTGTGCGTGCACACATGTCCATGCAGAAACTGGTCTTCTGTGACTTCCTACTGGTTAAACAGCCTTTGGGGCCTTTGAATCATCCACTGCGAATCATCCACTCTTAGCTGGGTTAACTTACAGTTTCGTTTAAAAATTTTCTTCCATGTTTGACCGTAGAGTGAAAGCAATGGCAACAGGATTTCTTATTGCCTTTACACATACATACACACTGATAATAAAGGTATATATATATTTTTCCCCCCTCTGTCTAACAGCCCAAACCTTGACAAGAAAAATAAGATTTTATTTTACTACCAGCTGCCCGCTATGTTAAGGCAAGAGTTTCTCATTCTGTCTGGATACTGACTTGCTTGCGTTTATACAGTTCACATTCCACTAAAGCTGACTAATTCATCCATCCATTTTCGTTTCTAAAAAATTATACCTACATTAAATAAATAAAAACATGCTTACCACTAGACATGCCTAATTACGACATCCATGAACCTTAATTCTATTTGTTTTCAAATTATTCATTTTATGTCTTTTGACCCACTAGTTGTCATGGATCAGAAGCTTAACAAACTACCCTCTTGCTTGCAGTACTTAGATATCTTCCCTAGAGCTGAGTATCTAGGGTTGGAGTTTGATCTAATTACACCTTTCTATCTGATACTTGGCCTCCAGAAATGTTGCTTAGAACAAATGACTCACTTATTCAGATATTCTTTTAGGTTGCTGCATATCTGATGAGGTAAGATATAACAAATAGTATAGAGGTATAAGGTAGCTTTTGTTATTGTTTATTAGCTATTAACAATGTGCCCTTTACATAAAAGGCCCCAGCCATCTTGCACTTCATTGAAAGATGCATCATGATCAAGAACGTGAAGGTGACAATCCTGCTCCACTATGTACTGGTCTGTTCAATTATGGGCTTCATACTTAAAAAAGAATATTTTTCTGGAAGAAGAAAACTTGAATATGAAGTGGCATGAAGAATAATTCCAGGACATAAGAATGTTCTTTTTCTGGAGAAAACTCAGAGAGAATGTAATTCTGAATAAACTTATTTTGGACATCTCTAGTGGATCAAACTAGAATATATCGTAGGCATGGGGTTACTGCAAAGGACATGCCTAAGCAGGAAAGAACTATTATTCCCAGTTGGTCTCACAACTCTCCCTCTCTGGCTGAACCAGTCCCTCACTGCCCATGATCTAGCATTGGCTTCCTCTCTCTCTCGACCTCCTGGAGTACAATCTTTCCCCATCAGTACTAACAAGCTAGAGAAACAACTTACTCTTTTTTGGAAAATCACAAGCAGTGGAGAGCATTAAAAGATAGGTTTTTAAATTTGTCTTGTTTTTTTGTGGGTTTTCTTGGTCAAGGTAAAAGATAAACAAATCAAGATCTGACAAAGTTTCCAAGTAGGAAAGACAGAGTTCTGAAGAACAATAATAAAGGATATCTTTGCAATTAACAAGCGTCCTGATTAGTCTGCATAAGAGGCAATGAATTCTAAACCAAGTTGATTTAAGCTGGCAGTGTTTCCATACCTGGTGGGAACTTAATTCCGTTTTATCAGCCTTATCTCTAAGTTGAAAGCTGTGCCTTTTGCCACAAGCCATGCTGTAATTCTGCAATCTTAAATCTCACCTCAGTTGAAATAAACAAACTATAAAGTGGGATGTTTATCTGCTGTTTTCTTTTCAGCATAAGAATATGTCATGGTCAGGCACAGACCATTCAATTTTTATATCTACATATATATCAATACCTAGAGAGGAATTCTTTAAAATGCTATTTCATAAGTACAATAACAGAATTTTTCTGTTTATGTATTACTACATAATAAATACCTCAAAACTTAATGTCTTAAAACAACAAATATTTTATTATATCTCACTTTTTTTTTTGATCAGAAATTTATTCAGGACTCAGCTGGCCATTTGTTTGGATGTGGTGTTTACAAAGGTCACTCTGTGGTATCAGCGGGCAGATAGGATGGTCTGGAATGTCCACGACAGCTTTACTTACATGTCTGCAAGTTTGGTGGTGATGGATGGAAGGTTGGACTCATCTGGTGCTATTGACCAGAGTACCTACATGTGACTCTTATAGCATGGCATTTTCAGGGTACATTAGATTTTTTTCTGAGACACCCTGGACTCTCAGAAAGAGTCCTCCAAAAGATAGCAAGTGAAAGCTATTAGTCTTCTTAGGCCTGGGCTCAGAAACTCTATTCTACTGGTCAAGCAATCACAAAGGCCTCCCAATTTCAAGTGAAGGTGATATGGAGCCCATCTCTTCAAGGAAGGAGAGTCAAACAATTTGCAACTATCTTTAATCTTTTACAGTACTAACTTTGGAAGTCTATGAGAACGTAAGCATAAAATACAACAAACTGCAGTGTGTACTTTCAGTTCCCGCCTCATAAAAAATTAATGATGATCTGGCTGGTCTTGTGTCTTCTTCCTGCATTGTTAAATTCTGCAGATTTATCTTTCCTGTGGTTCTTTACACTTGTTTGTCATGGGATATCACTTTTACATAACAAGTACTTTATTCTTTGTAGAAAATTGTAATTATCCCTTACATGTGCTCAACATTCACTTTATTTGCAGCCTTTATTACCAGAGTCTGCAGAAACTTTGTTTCTTTTTAATACAATCTGAGAAGGGCTGGTTTCCAATTTAAAAATTCTGGGAATAGTACCCCCTTTTCTTTTTATTTGAGCTCTTTCCTCTAAGTTGTATGCTATTTACTTTGTTTTGTTGGGTCTGTGCAAGCTAAGTCTGGGGAGAAGGAAACCATGGAAAACTGCTCCCTCTAGCATACATTTGTCAATTTCAACATTATTGACATTTGGGGCTGGATAAGATATTTGTGGAGTGCTGCCCTGTGTTTTGTAGGGTGTTTAGCAGCATGCCTGGGTTCTACACACCAGATGTGAGTAGCTCACCCTCTTCTAGTTGTGCCAGTTGTGTTCAGATATTTCCATATATGACCTTGGGAGGCAAAATTCCCCCTGGCTGAGAACCACTGCTCTAGCAGGGATAGTAACTCCTAGATAATAATTTAAGTTGAAAAAAAAGATTCTACCACTGGGTAGAAACGTAGAATGCATGCACAACTGTGACACAGGAAAGCATAAGCTTCACTGTCAGTTTGTT
>NW_012109141.1:1465354-1466423 GCF_000951045.1 Mandrillus leucophaeus
GTGACTATATACTTTATAATACTGTATAACTCTAGAGAGCGTTTAGATTTATCCATTATTCCTTCAGTCACTAACTTTTGAGTAACAAACGTGCTAGCAGAACCTCACATCATGGAAGTTATTTATAACTGATGATGCAATTTCATTCACAATATCTTCTTTAATCTTCACAACATGCGGATGACGGCAGAAAGAAAGTCTTCCGTCTCCATTCTCTGGATAAAAATACTGACGCTGAGCGTCTAAGTGGCTAGTCAAAGGTCAAACAGGTGCTATTTGGCAGTGATGGAGCTTAAACTCACACCATCTGATGCCTTGGTCAGGACAGACTATGAGACCACCTTGGCAAAAAGTATAACTGTGAGAAAATTATAGCGTGAAAGGATTTGATTTAACCAATCCCTGTCTTGCCTTTATCTTCACTTAATTATTACTAGGCTTAGGTCAAGCTACTTTGGGAGACATTTAGTTTATTGTTTAAGTGATAATAGCCCTTCCCCAAAACTCAACCACCTTTGTAAAGCTAATGAGAGACCACTAGGCTAGGAGGAGTAGAGGAATTCTGTTAAGGTGTAGACATAAAAGATTGCCAGCCATTTTTCCATAGGTCACAAGATATGCAACTTCCCCAATGTTTCCTGCAGTTAATATCACCATCGTAGACCCCAAGATTGGCCTTTTGAGATATCTTCTCAGGTTTTTTGCTCTATCAGTGATCCACAACTGCGCCCATGGGCCCATGCAGAATTGACTCAGTGCAAGAGGACAGCTTCAACTCCCTATGATTTCATATCCAATCCAAGCAATCAGCACTCCCCATTCCCTATCACCCTACACCTCAAGCTGCCTTTGAAAAACCCCTAACCTCAGAGTCTTTGATATTGATTTGAATAATAATTCTGTTTCCCACGTGGTATGGCCAACCTCCATCAATGAAACTCTTTCTTTACTGCAATGCCATGGCCTTTTTGAATGTATTTTGTTTGTGCAGTAGGCAGGAAGCACCTGTTAGGTGGTTATAACCTCACAGCACAAATATATATGGTGGGTAAAGTACAACACACACACA
>NW_012109141.1:1468473-1472196 GCF_000951045.1 Mandrillus leucophaeus
TTAAGTTGAAAAAAAAGATTCTACCACTGGGTAGAAACGTAGAATGCATGCACAACTGTGACACAGGAAAGCATAAGCTTCACTGTCAGTTTGTTCTTGAGACAGGGTCTCACTCCAATGCCCAGGCTGGAGTGCAATGGCGCAATCTCAGCTCACTGCAACCTCCCCCTCCCAGGCTCAAGTGCTGTCTCTTATACACATCTAGATGTGTATAAGAGACAGGTCTCACTCCAATGCCCAGGCTGGAGTGCAATGGCGCAATCTCAGCTCACTGCAACCTCCCCCTCCCAGGTTCAAGCGATTCTCCTGCCTCAGCCTCCCAAGTAACTGGGATTACAGGTGTGTGCCACCATGCCTGGCTGATTTTTGCATTTTTAGTACAGATAGGATTTCAACATGTTGACCAGGCTGGTCTCAAGCTTCACTGTTTAACTTACCAAGACCAAAATCTTATGGGCTCTATACTTCCTATACCCAATCTGATTGTTAGAGTACTGGCCCATGGCCTCAGAGTAATAAAAAATTACATACATATTTTCCATTCATAGCTACTCGATTTAGTGTTCTCCTAACATCCTGGAGCCTGAGTAATGCCTCTTAGATTCTGATTGCATCACATTACTTTATAGAAATATCCATCAAATTCCCATTTCTGAGCTTGACAATTCTAATTTCTAATTGAATACAAATAAACAGATACCAAAGCAAATTATCTATCATACTGTGCTTGACCTTACAGTGTATGGTTTGAGATCAGCAATTGTTAGTTCACCAGGTCATCAAGGTATTAGCCACCTATGTGAGGGAAAACAAAACAAAACCAAAAACTCATGGTTTAACTTGTCCAAACAGTTCATTAGCTGTATTACACTTGGGGCTCCAGCAGTTATCACAGGAGGATATGAATGGTATGTTTTTACTGGTCCTTTTTGGATAATTTTTTTCTTACAGCCTATCCCAATATTTCTTCAAATCTCAGCTCTCTCATAAGCTCTTTTGTCTCCCTCTGCCTCCAAAGTTGCTACCATTTCACAGCTCTCATCACTTATGAAAAACTTGGACTTATTCTTCACCTGTGATATTTAGTCATATCTCATTCTTTGTTTTATGATGCTGCATCTAGCAACACTTTATGTTTGCTAAGTACTTAGTAGCTTTTAATAAACTATTGCATCTCATACTCTTATACACAAATATTCCCAAGGGTAAAAGAGAGCAAACTTACCCTCCTTAGGGAAGTGGAGGGGATAAGGAAGGGATGACATAGCTTTAAATGGGCACTGCTTGTTAAATATCCCATCGTGTCTCATTTCCTTTTTAAAATTAATGTAAAATTTCCATGCATCTGCTCAAAAAGACATTCATCTTTATGTAAAATAAAATGCTACTTGAAGTTACTTATCAGTTTAGTTACTTAATGATATCACTTCTGACCCCAGATTTTCACTTGAAACTGGTACCTTATGAGGAATGTACTACATTCCTTGGGTTCCAGTCAAGACCATATTGTTATATTTGGTCTATAGATGAGAGGTCTAAGGCTCAGGAAGGAGAAATGGTTTATAAAGACCAAAGATAATGCTATTAACATAGTTTGAATATTTATTAAGGGCTAAGGGCTTTACTTTATTAACACATTTAATCCTCAAAACAACTCTTTGAGATAGGTACTACTATTGTCTCCATTTTACTTATGAGAAAACTAAGGCACAGAAATCAAGCAAATTGTCCATGTTCAGGTTAATATCTAATAATTGGTCAAATCAAGACATAAACTTATTTTGGATTTCAAAGCTACACCTTTAACTTCTATCCTCTACCAGTTTGTTAACTGTACCACAGAGCCCAGAACTCAGTTATTTTCTCTTTTTACTCAGGCAGTTTAACCTGCCATTAGTCCATTTCTGGTATGGTTGGTTTTGTCTTTTATTACATGTCCAATGTCATTTTTGCCTTTCTCGTCGATTCTTCCTAAGACAGGATTTTGCACAATTTGATTTTTGTAAGATGATTGACCAACTAATCTCAGGTCTAGCCAAATTTGGTTTATGCACTGAGCCCCTGTTTCATGATGGTTTTCTGAGCAAGGAGAGGTGCTGGAGGCGACAGAAGCAGAGCGATTAGTAAATAAAGTAGACAGTGCTCTTTATATTTCTTTGTATTCTAGGCTCTTGCTGTCTCTTGTCACTCTTTTGACTCAGCAGTTTCCAGGGACCCAGAGTCATATCTTAGGCTGAGCACAGGCCAGTGAAGAATCAGAAGCTGAGGAGGGTTCTTGGGATGCCAATGCCAAGAGGATAAAACAAAGTGAGGGCCATTTCATAACTAGACTGGGGAGCATCCAAGAGTGTGAAGAAAGATGAGAAGTCAAGTCAGAGTTCAAGATGAAAGCTGCAACATGCTGGAGATAGAAAAGCCCAGAGGAAACATCATCATCACAACAACAATAACAAAAGAATTAAGAAAATCTTATTCAAAATTGAAAAATAAGACAAAGGGTGGGGTCATGTCCTTCTAGTGGCATACTGGGGCATTATTTAATAGGCCATTAAAGATTATTTCTAAGAGAATATACTTGTTTTTGACTGTGCTATTTATTACTGATTAAAGTTCTGGCACTATGAAATTATATGTTAACTTGATCATTTTGTCCGTTAAAGATGCAAAGGATTTCTTTTTACTAGAAAACCCCAAAGATATGGATTTATTACTCTGTAGAACATTTATACATTTTATATCTAAACTCAAAATTTTATTTAAACCATATTATTTTTATTTTTTAAATACACTATTTTGAGCAGTTTTGGCTTTACAGAAAGAATTAGTGGAAAATACAGAGAGTTTCCCTATACCTTCTCATCCTCTCCTCCTATATACAGCATCCCCTCCAGTTTCTCTAATAACTAACACTTTGCATTAGTGTAGTAATATTTTTTTACAGTCAATGAGTCATATTCATATGCTATTATAAACTAAATTCATTATTCTTAATTTTTATATATAATTAATTTTCCAATGCTCTTTGAACTAGCATTACTATCTTACTGATAGTCTCATTTATGAGTTAAATACTTTTTGTATTTGTTTAACATATTTTTTGAAAATTATTCTTTGAAGTAAGAAACTGAGTCTGTGATGGATAAAATAAATTGCCTAAGGTCACAGAGCTAGTAAGTAACATAAACAAGTAGGAATGGAGCAAGAAACATGAAGTGAGTCTGGGTCTAGATATTAATTCATAAAGTGTTTCTGTTATGGCATGACGCTTTTTCTGCATAAGTACCAGTGTATCTTAGTGTACCTTCCTGCTCTTAAAAGGAGTGAGACCTTCAGCAGATTCAAAGGAGAGCGTCCAATTGTCTTGCCTAGGCTGGTATGCCTAATTGTGCTAATTGTGCCATTAATGATCTATGTGCTAATAAATTGTCTCATTGATCACCTATGTTTATTAATAATCTTACTTGTTCAACATAACCTGTTCAATGTGACTATATACTTTATAATACTGTATAACTCTAGAGAGCGTTTAGATTTATCCATTATTCCTTCAGTCACTAACTGTTGAGTACCAAACGTGCTAGCAGAACCTCACATCACGGAAATTATTTATAACTGATGATGCAATTTTATTCACAATGTCTTCTTTAATCTTCACAACATGCGGATGACGGCAGAAAGAAAGTCTTCCGTCTCCATTCTCTGGATAAAAATACTGACGCTGAG
>NW_012109141.1:1473206-1503457 GCF_000951045.1 Mandrillus leucophaeus
GAAATAATTTAGAGTAGAATCTGCCAAAACAGTGTCTGAGTTGAAGGGAGAGGCATAGCTGGATGGGCTGGAATGCTCAGAGAAGACTTCATTCTGAAGGGATAATTTCAGTTGAGCTTTGAAAGAGAGCATTTGAAAAGGGAGAGGAAAGAGAATAGAGAATTCTGGAAAGCAAGAACTCAATTAATCTTCGAAGTATGAAGTGTCCCAGTGAACTCTGCAGAACCACTTGCTGATTCAGTCCATGAGTAAACACATAGCCCTTCTCTTAGAACATTTTACAATCCTTTCTTACATTGTCTCAATTGTCTTAAGCAACAATATAAAGCTCCAATCTTTTAAAGAAGAAACTGTATTTGCCTTTTTACACCCATATTTGTAATTTTACAAAAAGATTTGCTTCCAATCTTAGTAATGTTTTTATTCCCAGTCTCCTGGGCTGAGATGAGAACTTCTGTCTCTAGCATGAAATCCAAATTCAAGCTTATTTGGAAATATAGTACCAAGCTTTGCTCTAATCTTCCCTAAACACCAAGTTGTAGTTGAAAATATTTTTAAACTACAAGTTCATATCCCTTAAATTCCCTTTCAGTATTTTGTGCCGTCCAATACAGTCAAAACATTTTATAGTGCTGAACATAAAGATCTTAGAATATACTTATGGCATACATTTTCTGGTGATAGAGAGTATGTGCGGTCAGATGTAGTTTGGGCCACAGAGTTCCATACCTGTGGCATCAAGAAAATCTCATATAATAAATTTCAGAACTGTTTTCTGATTGGGGCATATTTACTAGTATGCCATGAGATAATTTAGGATATTATATTAGAGTTAAGAGGGGAAGATCCTGTAAGAAATTATGTGTTAGAAGAAATTGGCTCATCTTTTTAAGTGACTTCTGTGGGATAAAGAGGAATTGAGCTGCCTACAAAATTTCCCTAGGCATGGATGTACGAAATTTTCTCTGTCTTGTAACCTCTTTCTCTCCATGTCTTATTCCTATAAACTTGTGCTCTTGGGGAACTATTAAATATTAACCCAGGTGTTTGTTGACAAGGATTAATTCCTTCCAGAAGTAAGTGAATTTTTATATTAAGCTTAAAGAAGACAAAGTTTTAAATACAAATGAATGAGTATACAATGATTGAAATTACATGGGGTAGGACTGACATTTTGGAACATGGAGTTTTGCCCAGTGCTTTATTAAATTAAATTATTTAGATGAATGCATGCCCTGCTGATGTCTACAGCCAGTGATGCTACAGAGATGTTAACATGTTAAATTCATTGTAAGCAATAGCCTTATGTTTGGAAAAGATTAAAGCTTTAGAGCAAGACTTTGAAATAGGCTTGGAATTTGGATTTGCAACAAGATGCAAAACTACAGCTTAGAAAAGTAGTTGTTCTCAACTTGGAGACACTGCTTTTTATTGGCCAAAAAAAAAAAAAGACAAGGAGACATGAGATATATATCCCTCCTTGCTCCTAATGTGAAAAAAAGATGACTTGGAACATGTGGAGCTCAGAAAAAATCAGTATGTTGAGGAAGGTATCTTATTAAATATGAAGTAGTCCTGGGAAGAATGCTGAAATAATCTAGGAGAGTTGCTGATTCAAGTGTCTTATTAATAGCTGCCTATAGCTTTTAGTGATTTACCTGCCATGTTTATCTAATTTCAATGATGAGACAGTTATTATAATACTTGCTGATAAAATAAAATAGAATTGAGGTTTGAAAACATTTACAAAAGACAAGCAAGCAAGTCATATCTCAATATTTACTTTCAAGGAATAACAAATATAACTCCTCCAATGGTAAGACTGACAATTCATACATACCTGGATTTCTGAAGATTTTACCTACAAAAGGTAAGAACAGATAGACCTATGCATTTATTGATGGTGGGGATCATATTTGATTCTCTGTTGGGATGAAAAAAAACTTT
This sequence comes from Mandrillus leucophaeus, assembly GCF_000951045.1. NCBI lineage: Eukaryota > Metazoa > Chordata > Mammalia > Primates > Cercopithecidae > Mandrillus > Mandrillus leucophaeus. Next base: position 1,475,154 of record NW_012109141.1, read on the forward strand.
AAGCACAGTTTTGCTTCCAGATACCAGGCATGTGTTCAAATATAACAGGACACCAGGGCAGTCCCCTGAGAAGGATTTCTTCAATAAGAGGCCACTACTGCCCATTTTCTCACATAGTATTCCTTAAGACACTAAATAAGTTTATGTGACATAAGGATGAAAACTTCTGTCTCCTCATTCCCCCAAATATCTTCCTAGAGATGTGAATTAGGTGCTTCATAAAATAGGTGTTTCAAGATCAAATCAATTTTGGGAGTGTATCAGTTTATTCTTGCACCACTATAAAGAACTAATAGAGGCTGGGTAATTTATAAAGAAAAGAGGTTTCATTGACTCATCATTCTTCAGGCTGTACAGGAAACATTTCACTGGCATCTGCTCCTGGTATGGGCCTCAGGAATCTTACAAACATGGCAGAAGGCCAAGGGGGAGCAGGCATGTCATGTAGCAAGAGCAGGAGCAAGACAGAGTGGTGGAGGTGCCACATTCTTTTAAACAACTGGATCTCATGTGAACTCAGAGAGAGGGAACTTACTCGTAATCAAAGGGATGGTGTGAAGCCATTCATGAGGGACCCACTGCCATGACCCAATACCTCCCATTGGGCCCCACTTCCAACATTGAGGATCACTTTTCAACATGAGGTTTGGAGGGGACACACATCCAAACCATATCAGGGAGTGATGGTTGAAAGTAAGTTATATCAGTTATCTACTGCTGTGTAACAAACTGCCCCAAAACTTAGTGGTGTCAAACAATACATTGTGTATTTGCTCAAAATTCTGTGAATCAGCAACTTGAGCTGGGCCAGGTGGGAAATTCCTCACTGGTCTTGTCTATGGCCATTCGTGTGGTACAGTCATCTGGTGGCTTGGATGTGGCTGGATGGTCTAAGATGGCCTCACTCCCCTGTGTGGTGGTTAATGCTAACAGCTGGGCCTTCCTTTCTGTGTGATCTCTCACCCTCAGAGAGACTAGCCCAACTTTTGCATCTGGTATTGTAGGGGTTCAAGAGGATGAGAAGAGAAAATAAAGACCTTGTGAGTTCTGGCCCAGATGCTGCATACATCATTTTCACAATATTTAATTGGCAAAAACATTGCAAAGCCTGCCACAACTCAAGGTCCTACTCAATGGGAGCATCTGTAGAGAATCTGAGAACATTTTTAGAGGTTTAAAACAGTTTTCTTTATTATAGAATTTTATAAAATCACCAAGGAATTTTTATGTTTATGGGGGATATAGTATATATTATTTGTGAGGGTGTGTATGAGCATTTGATAACTCATTGAGCTAGTGTTTTTAACAATATACTTAGAGAATTCTATTTTGTCTCATTACTCCTCAGGCCCACTTTCATAGTCTGTAAGTCTAATAAACTTATGAGGTTCATGCTTAATTCCCTTACAATTCTTAGAATGCGGAATTTATCAGTCATAAAACTAGCCTTATATTGTAACTCAGGGATGAGAGAAACCTAGTTGTTGCCCTCAGTTTTGTTATAAACAAAATGGAGGGATGAGAAAGGGTGTAGCTTTTCAGAAATAACTTCCATGTTTGGCAAAACCTTGCTTAACCACATTGGCTGTTTTCCTAAATTTTATATATATGAAAATGTAGTTGTGCTGGTCGTCAATGTCATGAACTCTAAAAAAACTGCATGCCTGAGTTCAAATCTTGACTCTGCAAAAATAAGTAGAATTATACCAAACTAAATACCTTACTCACAGCAAAGGAAATACTCAAGAGCGTATGGGGGAATGGGAGAATATATTTGCAAACTATGTATCTGGTAAAGGGGATTTTATATACATATATATGAGTTCAATTCAATAGTAAGAAAACAATCTGATTAAAATATACAAGGAACTTCAGTAGAGATTTCTCAAAAAAAACACACAAATGGCCAATAGTTTTATGAAAAATTGCTCAACATCATTAATCATCAGAGATATGCAAATTAAAGGAACAATAAGATATCACCTCATACCTGTTATAATATCAGCTATTATCAAAAATATGAAAAATGACAAGTGTTGGTGAGGATGTAGAGATAAGGGAACCCTTGCAGACTGTTGGTGGAAATGAAAATTACTATAATCATTATATTAAACTGTATGGCAGTTCCTCAAAAAATTAAAAATAGAACTACTATGTGACTCAGCAATTCCACTTTTGGGTATATATCCAAACAAATGAAATGAATATGTCAAAGAGGTATTTGTACTCCCATGATTATTGCAGCACTATTCACAGTAACTAACATTCAAAATCAACCTAAGTGTCTGTCAGTGAGTGACTGAATGAAGAAAATGGAGTATATATACACAGTGGAATACTCTTCAGCCACAAAAAAAGGAAGAATAAGAAAATTCTATCATTTGCAACAACATGAGTGAAGCTAGAGGACATTATATTAAGTTAAATAAGCCAGGCACATAAAGATAAATATTGCACGATCTCATGTAGACTCTAAAAGAGCCAAACTCATAAAAGTAGAGAGTAAGAGTTACAGCTCTTCTCAAATTTGTCTATCAGATTTTCCATTTTTTCCCAGAACCACCCCCTCCCCAGCCACACCTGCAAAAAAGCAAATGACAACAATGATAATAAACACCTCTCAAAACAGAGAGTAAATCTGTAGTTACCAGAGGTTGAAGGATGGAAGGATTGAGGAAAAAAACCTTGACTCTGACACTTATTAGCTGAAAGACTTAAGACAAATTAAGAGTTTTTGTCTTTAGTTTCATCATTTGTAAAATGTAATTGACAAATATATATTCCAAAGTGTTATTGTAAGAATTAAATAAAATATACTACAAGAGTGGCTGACCTAAAGTAACCACCTAAATGGAAGCTGCTACTATCACCACTAATGCCCATTTCCTTTTCATGCCATTCTTTCATTAATAGAACAGATGGCTCATATCTGTGCCTTCTAATCCCTTCACCATCCAGTTTCTCTTTCTCAGCTTATTCTTTGTGTTCTCTGTGAAAATCACTTTCTCAAAGTTCACCACATGTCAAAGGTCCAGGCTCTAAGGCTAAACTTTGGGCATGGAGGAAGAAGTGGATGGATGGTTTAGAATCTCAAGCCATGTACTCTATTAATGGAAGAAGATGGGATGGATTCTCAGTCAGGCAGAGATGCCAGGTTAGAGAGTAGGAATCATCCACTGACTGCAGGATGGAATTGAATAGTTCTGAGTCTGAGAAGTCAATTACCTGTGATGACGCTCTGGGAAGTCCAGACAAAAACTCAAAGTCCAATACATGAAGTCAGGAGTTAGGGCAGAAAGAACAAAGATACAGCAGTGTGCTAGTGGATTAAAATAGATTCATGACAAATGACATCCCGAACACTACATTTTGCACAGAAAACTGTACACGTACATGTTTTGGCATATTTCTGTTGTTCTGGGAGCATTTCCTTAAGGTAGCAGGATTGAGATGGATACAACCCTTTGTCAGCCTTTTCTGTTCATGTGGGAAAAACTATCCTTTTCTGTGTTTTCTCGGTGGAAAGCTGTCTTTTCGTCTAGGGTATACCTGGAAAATTCATTTCTACCTGGTGTGTCCTTGGAATCCTCCTATCTCACAATGGCATAAGTTGAGGAAGGTCTATTCTGCCCTCCTCCTCTTTATTGCTAGAGGGTACTATGGAGAGGGTAAGAGCATGACAGGTAACTTACAGGATAGATAAGTAGGATATTGTGTGTATGTTGTAGGTGTGTGGGGATAATGCATGTAGTGTTTATGTACATGTGTGTGAAGTTGCACATGGGGAGAGAAAAAAACAGAAAATAAGATCTGTGATTTCTCATTTTAGTTCTTGGGATTAGTCAAAAATCTGCTCCCCTAAGTTGGTTTGAAGGCAGCCTCACCTTACCACCTACCAGAATTATCCCCTACATTGTACATTACTTACAATTCTTGGTTGTAAAATGAGGTTGACCTAAAATAGTCATGTAGCTTTTTAGTGTAAAGTCTAAGAATCTCGAGAGATCAGTAAGCAGTTTTGCAAATTCGGCAATTCTAATCCACTGTAATATTATTTCTTCCTATTAGGCAACATTTGCAATAGGGTTCCTACTCGTTTTACAAACTTGACTGTCCTGAAGCAGCTGGAGGTCAAGGTTATACTATGGGACGGAATAAATAAATGAATCCAGGGTTGGAGCAAAGACACTGACTACTGTAAATGCACTATAAGCGCAGGCCATGTGAGATGGTATGGTATAAAAGAAGGTCCTGTAAATGAAGATGGGCTTCTCAGCTCAGAGTGGTTACCTCACTAAAATTATGGAGTTAAGGAGACATCAGTGAGATGGAACGTGCTATCGATATAGAATAAGCAACAATGGAAAAATTTACTGCAGTGTGAGTGAGTGGAGGGCAGACTCTAGAGAAAGCACTCAGACACTGAGTTATGGAGTTATGGCTATGTTTTCTCTGCTTGAAAGGTTGGTATGTGATGTTTCCTATAGCCCCAAGATTTTTTCCTTGGTCAAATCCTTCTTGCAATATTAACTCAAAGATTTTATAAAAGTATAGCAGATTTAAAATAAATTAGACCCTAACCAAGGTGACTATGCAACGGATAAGCACCTTTACCTCCTTGTCAACATGACTTATTGAGTAATCAGTAACTGATATTGATGATATTCAGCTGCCCTAAGACAGATGCATAAGACTATGCACCAGTAGGATGCCCTTGAGGAGCTACGTGACTAGCAAGGTAGAGAAGCTGAAAAGACCCCAGAATTTAAATCTTCCCAGAGTGAGGTGGTCCACAGCTGCTCAGTCTTTTCTCTCATGCCCATTGTGGGGCCTGAATGTGGAGGAATTTTTGGACCTCAGAAGGTGTGCTTTTAAGTGAAACCGAGTTGCCCTGCATGTTGTGTTGTGGTCCTACATGTATCCTTTCTGAAAGCTAAATAAAGTTGGCTCTGGGTATAGCTCTTTCTGTCTTGTGAGTTTGATTGTTACCCTGAACTCCAGACCGCTGCTGCTGTTCAAGCTGAGAGCTTCAGATGCCATGATTCTTTTTGACTAGGAATTGGTTGTTAAAGCCTTTGGACTCTGTAAAGTATCAATGACCTTTCTTGTAATGCCTTTGTCAGTTCTAGTTTGCATTCCTCTTGATATTTTTGCAGCATATTGAACTTAACCACCCTTCTCCTTGGGTCTCTTTTCTCCTTCAATTCTACGACATCGTTCTTGATCTTCTTTTATAAAGATGACACCATCTCTGTTGAGTATGCCTCCTCTTTCAGTATTCTGAGGAGTAATCTTCTGTGTCTTTTTACCTCCTGGCTGCCAAAGACAGATGACCCATCCTCAATGCTTGTGTAAGTTTTTTATTGTTATGTAACAAATTACCACAACTTAGCAGCATAAAACAACACTCATTTATTATCACACAGTTTCCATAATTCAGGAGTCTGGGAACAGCATAACTGTGTATTCTCACAAAGTTGAAAGAAGATGGATATACTAATTACCCTGATTTGATCAGAATGCAAGGTATACACATATAATAACATTGCTCTGTATCCCATAAATATATACAATTTCTCTGTGTCAATGAAAAATGGGGAAAAAAACAATAACAAGCTTGTCACGGTGGCTAGCACCCATAATCCCAGCACTTTGGGAGGCCGAGGTGGGCAGATCACTTGAGGTCAGGAGTTCAAGACCCACCTAGTCAACATGATGAAACCATGTCTCTAACAAAAATACAAAAATTAGCTGGGTGTGGTGGTGCATGCCTGTAATCCCAGCTACTCAGGAGGCTGAGACAGGAGAATCCCTTGAACCCAGAGGGTGGAGGTTGCAGTGAGCCTAGATCATGCCACTGCACTTCAGCCTGGGTGACAGAGCAAGAATCCATTGCAAGAATAAAAATAAAAATAAAAACAAATTGTCAGCCAGGGCTGCAATCTCATCTGACTCTTGGCATCCTCTTCCATGTTCTCTCAGGTTGTTGGCAGAATTCATTTTCTTGTGGCTATAGCATGCATGGAACTTCAGAGCCAGGAGGAGAGAGGGAATCTCTGCAGCTGAGTCTTTCACCTCTAGATTCTTTTTTAAAGGGCTCAACTGATTAAGTCAGGCCAACATAGGATAATTTCCCTTTTGACTGAAGTCAAGTGATTAGGCATCTTAATTAAATCTGAAAAATTCCTTCATCTTTGCCATATTCTACTGGTTAGAAGCAAGCTATAATTTATAAATATACTAAAAACCTTTGACTTGTATACCTTAAATGTATAAACTATGTGGTTCATGAATGATATCTCAATAGAGTTGTTTAAAAAAGTAAAGTTTAGGTCTGGCACGGTCGCTCACGCCTGTAATCCCAGCACTTTGGGAGGCTGAGGCAGGTGGATCAGGAGGTCAGGAGACAAGACACTATCCTGGCTAACACGGTGAAACCCCATCTCTACTAAAAATACAAAAAATTAGCCGGGTGTGGTGGCAGGCGCCTGTAGTCCCAGGTACTCGGGAGGCTGAGGCAGGAGAATGGCATGAACCCGGGAGACAGAGTTTGCAGTGAGCCGAGATTGTGCTTCGCACTCTAGCCTGGGCAACAAAGTGAGACTCCGTCTCAAAAAAAATAAATAAATCAAATAAAGTTTTGAGACATGGAAAGAAATAGAATCAAGTTACAAATCATACCCACATTCAAGGGTAGGGAATACTAGGGGGCGGGAATTACGAGGTTGTATTAGAGTTCTATCTGCCACAATACTAAAAGTACCATCTCTATGCTTGACATTTCCACTGAGCCCAAGGACCATATTTCCAAACACTAGATTATGGTTTCAAATAGTGCCTACTTGGCAGCCCTTGTTACAGTATTTCTCAATTTTCAATGAAGTGTCTATGCGTGAAATATACATATATATATAAGCTTACATTAACAAATCCAAAAGAGAAGAATAACAGTAATAGAAGAATTTCCTCCAAGTACAAGGCTGCTAGAGTTGGCTTGGAGAACTGGCGAATACAAATATTAATATTCACTTGATTGGGGAGGGAGGGGACAAGAAAAACAGTAGATGTGCTGTCACGAAGAAAGGTAGAATATACTTTTACCACCCCAATATTCATATCCTGACTATGGACCCAAAGCTTATGACAACCAAGTACTTGGAAACTGTTCTTAAATACTCAAGTTCTGCTTTTGGTGTTGCCAATGTACACTATTGCCTTTTTTTTTTTTTTTTACATTTATTCAGAAAATCAGGGCAAGACTTTCGCTTTCAGTATATCCTGAAAGTAATTGTATGTGAGTAAAATTTGTTAGAAACAGAAGGAAAAAGCAAGAATTATAGTAAATTCTACTGAACTAGCTCAAAATAACAGACCTACGGAACTAGCTCAAAATACTAGATTGAGCATCCAGGACCATGACTGTTTATATCTTGTCAGTTTGGATGAGAATTTCTCTGATATATACAACCAGGTATATGAGTGCTAGGATATCTATTCTTAATTTTACTAAATATTGCTGACTGTTTTCCACAACAACTATGCTAGTTACACCCCTATCAACACTCAGTGAAGTTTCTCATTTCTTCTAGTTTTCACTAAAATTTGCTGATACCCCACTTTTAGATTTTTATTAGTCAAATGGGTCTAACCTGGTATCTCATTGCTTTTAATTTTGTTCTCTCTGATTCCTAAGGCATATGTGGAAATCATGATAACCATTTAGACTTTTCCTCCTATGATATGCTTATTTATTTTTTTACTCATGTTTATTTTGAGTTTCCTGCTTTTTGTAGTTAATTTTTATAAGTTTATGATATATTCTAGATTAGGTCTGTTTCATAGAGCTCTCTGTGATTATGGAAATGTTCTATATCAAAACTCTTTAACATGGTCCCCCCCCCCTACCCCAGCCATCTGGCTAGGGAGTACTTAAAATATGGTTAGTACAATTGAGAGACTGAAATCTAATCCTATGTAATTGATTTAAATTCAAATGTAAATAACCATATGTGACCAGTGACTACGTATTGAACAGTTTAGTTCTAGGTGATACTCTTGTTAGCTTTAGGGATTGCAAATTTCTTCTTCCAATCTCTCGTATCTCTATTACTTTTGTTTAGAGTTGTAATTTGTTTAATATAAACTCTAAATTTTAAAGTAATGAAAACCATAAAATTTTATTGTCTAGCTTGTTAGGTTTTTTTCTTTGTATGAAGACATTAAAGACATTTCCCATCCTTAGATCCAATAATGTTTTCTTTATTTATGCTTTAGTTTTTATTATATCTTTTCTTCTTATTTCTTTGGGTTGAATTTTCTTCTCTTTTTCTTTTTTCGTTAAAGTGAAATGTTAGGTTATTAATTTTATATTTTTCTTGTTTTTAAATATAGGCATTTATAGCTATAAATTGTCTTCTAAGTACTGCTTTGGCTGCATCCCATAACTTTCAGTATGCTGTATTTTCATTTTTACTAATCTCCAAGTATTTAATCATTTAAGCAATTTCTTTTATGATCCATTATTTAACAGTGTGCTGTGTAATTTCCACATCTTTGTCAATTTTCTTTTGTGATTGATTTCTAATTTTATTTTTGATCAGACAGCATACTTTTTGGAAAGTTTAATCATTATAAAGTTTTATTGAGATCTGTTCTATGGCCTATATATGGCTTAAGTTGAGAAATGTTCCAAGTGCGTTGAGAAGAATGTATAGTAGTCTGCCTAACCACAGTTTCACTCTCTGAAGTTTCAGTTACCTGTGATGCAGTATGATATTTAGAGAGACAGAGAGAGACAGAGAGAGAGAGAGAGAGAGCGCGCATATTTATATAACTTTTACTACAATATATTGTTATAATTGTTCTATTTTATTAGTCATTATTGATAATCTTTTACTGTGCCTAATTTATAAATTAAACTTCATCATAGGCATGTACCTATAGGAGAAAAACACAGTATATATAAGGTCCAGTACTATTATCAGTTTCAGGCAACCACTGGGAGTCTCGAGACACATCCTCTCCATATAAAGGGGACTACTGTGTATTTTGCAGTTTTGGGGTAGAATGTTTTACATCTATCTATGAGGTTTATATTAATAGTTCATTTATAATGTTGTTCATTTATAATGTTGTTCAACTTTTCCATATCTTTGCTGATCTTCTGCCAGTTATTCTATCTATTACTGAAAGTGAAGTACTGAGTTCTCCAACTATTGTTATTCAGCTGTCTATTTCTTCTTTCAGTTCTGTGAGTTTTTCCTTAGGCATTTTTGGACTGTTTTGCTAGGTGGATATACGTTTATAATTTTCATGTCTTAAATAATAAACTATTTTATTATTGTAAGATGTTCTTTTCTGCCTCTAGTAACAATTTGTCTTAAAGTATATTTTGTCTGATGTTGTTATAGCCACTCCATGACTATTTGGGTACTATTGAATCATTTATCTTTTTTCCCAGCATTTTCAGTTTTAACCTGTTTGTGTCTCTGAATTTGAAGTTTTTCTCTTGTGGACAGCATATAACATATACTTGGAATCTGTTTCTTTTTAATTCTTTTAAATTTAATTTTTATTTAATTTTAAAAGGTATATACTTAATAAATATATTCCTTTTCCTTTGAATAAAGTGTCATTTTAATTTACTTTTAACTTAATTACAGATAGGTAGTCATTATGTCTGATGTTTTACTTGTTTTCTATGACTTACATCTGGGTTTTTTTTTTTTTTTTTTTTTAGTTTTTCTATTTTATCATTACTGACTTGTTTTCTGTTAGATTATTTTCTAGTATATCATTTTAATTTCCCTGTGCTTTATTTTAACATTTGTTCTTGAAGTGTTTTCTTAGTGATTTCTCTAGGGATTATAATTAACATCTAACTTAAAGCAATGTAGTTTAGACTAATAACAACTTAATTTATAATAAATAGTATACAAATATTTGCTCCGACATAACTCTTTCTCATGGTACGTTTGTGCTATTTTCATACAAAATACATCTTCATGTGTTATAAGCCCTTCCACATAATTGACAATTCTTGAGTTATGTAGCAGTCTCATATTGAATAGGAGAAGAAAAGTGTTTTAAACAAAAATATATTCATATTATTTTTATTTTTGCTTTTAATGGTATTCAGTTTTTCTTTTTAAAATTAAAAACAAATTTGTGGGTATATTGCAAGTGTATATATTTATGGGGTACATGAGATGTTTTGATATGGTCGTACATACAGTATGAAATAAGCACATTATGGGGAATGACATATCATCCTCGGAATATTCATTATTCATTATAAGGATTCAAATTACTGTTTAGTGACCTTTCATATTAGCCCTAGGGATCTTCTTTAATATTTTTTATACTGCTAGTGGCAAATTCTCTCAGTTTTTATCTGTGTCTTAATTTCTCTATTATTTTTGAAAAATAGTTTTGCTAAACACAGAAGAAGTCTTAGTTGATAGTGTTTTCCTTTTCATGGTTTCTGCTGAGAAGTCTTTTGTTAATTTCACAGAGTATTGATTACACATGAGGAGTCGCTTTTCTCATGCTGCTTTCAAGGGTCTTCATCTTTCAACAGTTTGACTATGATGTGTCTCAGTGTGGATCTCCTTAGTTTATTCTACTTGGTGTTCACTGAATGAATTGGATGTGTAGATTAATGTTTGTCATAAAATTTGGTAAGTTTTTGACCATTATGTCTTCAAATATTTGTATACCCCTTTTTCTCTTACCCTTCATTCTGGCACTCTGAATATGGGTAAAATAGTGTGCCTGATGTGGTTCTACAGATTTCTGAAGCTCTACTTAATTATTTTTCTTATATTTTCTTTTTGACCTTCAGACTGGATAATCTCAATTGATCTGTCTTCAAGTTAACTGATTTTTTTCTTTTCAACAGTTCACATCTGCTGCTGACCTGCTCTAGTGAGTGTTTTCATTTCAGTTATTGTACTTTTAAACTTTCCAAATGATTATTTCAAATAATTTCTAAGTCTTTATTGATATTCTCTATACAGTAGGTATGACAGGAAAATATATCTTTGAACCCCCAAATCACTAAGCCAAAGGGAAAAGTCAAGCTGGGAGCTGCTTAGGGACAACCTGCCTCCCATTCTATTCCTAAAACCAATAGCTACTAAGATAAAAAAAGAAACTACATACCTCCCTCACAAGGAATTTCCTTGTAGACAAAGGACAGTCAGAACTCAAAGTCATCCCTCTGCTCACTGAGATAAATGCATATCTGACTGCCTCCTTAAGAAAGGCTAATCAGAAACTCAAAAGAATGCAACCATTTGTCTCTTATCTATGACCTGGAAGCCCCCTCCCTGCTTTGAGTTGTCCTGCCTTTCTGGACCAAACCAATGTACATCTTACATATCTTGATTGATGTCTCACCTATCCCTAAAGTGTATAAAACCAAGCTGTGCCCCAACCACCTTGGGCACATGTCTTGAGGACCTCCTGAGGCTGTGCCATGGGTACACATCCTTAACTTTGGCAAAATAAACTCCTTAAGTTGACTGAGACCTGTCTCAGGTATTTGGGGGTTCACATAGGGAATAATTCTCATCCCTTTCTTTACTTCTTTACACAAGTTTTTCTTTAGTTATTTGAATACATTTCTAATAGTGAATGTCAGTTCTTTACCTAGTAAGTCTGACACCTAGACTTTCTCAGGGACAGTTTCTACTGACTTTTTTCATATGTATAGGCCTGTTTTCTTGTTTCTTTGAGTGTCTCATCTTTATTAATGAAAATCGGACATTTAAAATGATGTAATTTTTAAATTATAGAAAGAAGATGATCACCCCCACACACCTGGGTTTGTTGTTGCTGTTGTTTGTTTATTGACTTATCTGGACTACTATGTAAAGTTTGTATTTTTTGTTGTGTGTGGTCTATGAAATTTCTATTTGGTTACCTTCTTGGTCAGTTAATGATTGATTAGAGATAATCTTAAATGCTTTGAACCAATGTGTGCTGGGTACATTTCAGTGCTTTGGTAGGCAGTTTAAAACTCTGCCTCAAACTTCTCTTTTTACTGTCTACAGCCTTAAGGTCTGACAACAATGAGAGTTTACTGTCTCCTCAAATCTTACCTGATATAGGCCATGAGCACAGCCCTGCATACGTGAATTACTTCTAATTCCCAGGAATATGTGAAAGCTTTGCAAAGTTTCCTGTGGATATCTTACTTTTCAGTGCTTTAAAAAAATCAGCCTCTTATCCTCAACTGGCAATGCTGCATCAGGCAGCTGTAATGTTAATCAGTTGTCATTATTTTTCTTCTATAAATGCCCTTCTAATATGGCTGTTTGCACTAAGCAAGCTTTGAGTCTGGTCAAAAAAAGACAAATCTTGAAAATGAAGTTTTCAGTGAGCTGTCATAAATAGTGAACAATTCTTTGGGAATGAGGCATGTGATGGATATGATGAGCTAAAAATCAGTTCTACCTCTTCCAATGGCTAGTAGTCTACCATAGTTGCAAGAATGTTGGTTTTCAAGGTCACTACAGAGCTGGAAATGGAGATGAAATTTGCACATGCTAAACCATCACAAAGCTTATTGTTTTTACAAGATTCAACTTTTTTTTTTCTTTTTTTAACTAAACACTTCTCAGATCGTGGCAAACTTTTGCATACTTTCCAGAATTTTTAAATATTTGACTTTGAAGGCTTTTTTAAAGATTTTTTGGTGCCAATATCCCTGTTATTGTTGTGGAAGGGTAGGTTTTCAGAGGTCTTTGTACTTCCATTCCAATAGTTGAATCTGATACTTATCTTTTTCTTTAGAAAGTTTTCTAGTGCCATTCAGATGTGTCTACGCTACTTCTCAATTCTTGTAATTAGCATTATTATTGTAGTCATGTAGTGCAGCTACCATCTAGTCTCCAGGAGCTGTGATTCCCTGTATTGTCCTCATACTGGCAGCATCAAAAGTAACTAAAAATTTGTTTAAATGGAAACTCTCAGGACCCAAGCCAGACCTATTGAATTAAAAACTCAGGTGGTTTGACACTGTAGACTATAGGCATGAGTAATTTTTGAAGTTTGTCTGAACTTGGAAAGGATTTGGAAGTAACATAAATTTGAAAAATCATGCTTTATAAGGCATGTGGTTCACATGAAGAATATCTGATGTTGGGAGTCGAAGGTTATTGCTAGGAAAAGGCGTACAGCCAAATCAGAGTTTACTACGGCTCACCCATATCCCATTGTGACTAGTTTCTAGTTACAGGCCTGCTTATTTCCCAAATCTCCTATACAATTATAGCAATTACAGTACAGTTTTACTCTTCCCCACCTCTTCTCTCTTAACCTTATTTTCATAAAATATAGAGAATTACCTTTCTACCATTAATTTGGATGAAAGACTGAGATTTAGAGCCAAGAGAATTTTAACTAGAAGCTTTCTGGTTCTTTAGTTAGCTCTAAGGGCATTACATACCCACTCATCCATCTATTTATTCATTCATTTATTCATTTGTTCAACAAATTCTTGTTGAATGAAAAGATGTGGAATTCTGGACCTAGATCCAAAGGGAGATGAAGGTATTAGGAAGATACCTGAAGTCTGGGAAACATAATGAGACACCGTCTCTACAAGAAATTATTTAAAAAAAACAAAAAAATAAACAAAAAAAAACCAGACTAGTGGCACTTGTTGTCCTAGTTACTCAGGAGACTGAGGTGGAAGGAGCCTGAGCCCAGGAGTTTGAGGTTAGAGTAAGCTATGATCATGCCACTGCACTCCAGACTGGACAACAAAGTGAGGCCTTGTCTCTAAAAAAACAAAAAATGAAAATCAAAAAATTTAACAAACGGACTTGAGAGCCAGTTGCACAGAGATGAACACGAAAGACTGAAGACTTCGCTGCAAAAGAGAAGGAAAATAAAAAGGTATAAAGAATGAATCTTGAGGAATGCTCAGAGTTGAAAGGATAAGGGAAAAAGCTATTATTTAAAAACAAAAGCCCACTTGGTGGTTAATGGGATCTTTCTTGTTAAAGATACACCCTGCAGAGGTGAGAAAATTTGACTTCCTCAAAGAATATTGATTTTTCTCAAAATGTTGTCCTTGGCTGGAAAGGAAAGGGTGGGTATGTGAAGAGAAGGTGATTAGGGGTACCAAAATACAGTTAGATAGAAGAAATACACTCTAGCATTTGACAGTATAGTAGGGAAATTATAGTTAATGATAGCTTTTTGTATATTCTAAAATAGTTAGATGAGAATTATAATGTTTCCAACACAAGGAAAAGATAAATGTTTGAGGCAATAAATACTCCAATTACCCTGACATAATCATTATACATTGTACATATGTATCAAAATATCACACGTATCCCAAAATATGTACAACTCTAGTATATCAATAAAAATGTGTGGTCCCTGGACCAGCAGTGTCAGCATATCTGGGAACCTGTTAGAAATACAAAGCCTCACCCAGTCTACTAGATCAGAAATCTGGGAGTGAGTCCCAGAAATCTGTTTTTTGACAAGCTTTCCCGGTGATTCTGATGTACACTTAAGCTTGAGAACCACTGCTATAACAAATTACATCCCATGGTCTACAGAGGTAATCCACGGGGATTCTTATATTCTTGTGGAGAACAACATGCTGATTAGGAAAGAGATTTTTTTTTTACCCAATTTTAATGACTTGTTCTGAATATTCTCTCTATTTATTAATTGAGGAGAAAAGTATCAACCTAAATTTCGAGTTTTGCCAGGCAGAAATTTGGTATAATATTTATTATTATTAGAAATAATAGCATCAGGAAAGCCTTAAAACATATGAAGAGCTTCTTAAATAAGTCCTGAATTATTTCACGTGAGATCAATCCATGTTGAGTTTTCAGTTAGAAAAGTAAAATTTTATAATTTTGAATTGGGTTGAAAGATAGTTGAACCTAATCTAATGTGTCCAAAATCTCCTTCTTCAGTGAGCAACAAAAAGAAATGAAGCTCAAATGAATGTCCCTAAAGTTTTGTGGGAAACTCAATAATAAAAGAAAATTCAACGTCTGTAATATCAGCACTTTGGGAGGCAGAGGTGGGCAGATCGCCTGAGGTCAGGAGTTCGAGACCAGCTTGGCCAACATGGTGAAATCCCATCTCTATTAAAAATATAAAAATTAGCCGGGCACGGTGGCAGGTGCCTGTAATCCCAGCTACTTAGGAGGCTGAGACAGGAGAATCGCTTTAACCCTGGAGGCGGAAGTTGCTGTGAGCCAAGATTGCACCATTGCACTCCAGCCTAAGAGACAAGAAACTCTGTCTCAAAAAAAAAAAAAAGAAAAAAGAAAAATTCAATTATGTATTGAACTCGCTAAGACAGAAAAATACTTTGGACATATTAGAACGATTCCAAAAAATAAAACAACAAACTCTTGTCTGGTTAAACCAGAATTCCTGCATGTATACTCCACATATTGGAAAACGGAAAACACATAATGCTATGTCAGACTGTAAATGTGAAATATAACAACTCCCAGTTACATTAATGGCTATGGTTAAGTGAGTGTCTACTATATGTTAGTCTTCGTGTTAAGATTGTTACTTGTCACATGGAAGCCTGCCAAGAGGCCTGTTATAATTTCCTTTTCACAGATAGCCCTCCAGCCTGGATGACAGAGTGAGACACTATCTCAAAAAAAATCAAAATTAAAAAAGTAAAACATATCAAGCTCTTGATCCATCGTATCATAGATCCTGTGAGAACACATTTCTAAGTCCTCTGATAGGAATGCTTCAAACCTTCCAGAGCTGATGAAACTTTCTCTCTTGATACTTGTATAATTATTAATCACACAGCTAAAGATAGGAAATGGACTTCTCTCTTATTTATGGAGTACATTTGGAATGTTAATGGAAAAGTAAGAAAGTACAGATTAAATTTCCGTAGGGTGCTAAGGCAACATTCAAAAATATTCTCTTCTGCACATTATTTCTGGCATTTTACATGAAAATATTATCAATATTTTCACTACAAAAAAAGGCCTTGGGAAAGGTGACTTAGAGACAAAGTAGTTAGGATATAGTACTGTGGTGACCTTAGCTACACTCTGTATTTGGGAGTTACTTACAGTATCTATCTTGAAGGGTGGTTGTAAGTATTACACACACTAGGCTACACAGGCAAAACCCTTAGCAATGAATCTATCACAGAGGCATGGTTAATAACCGTTAGTTATCACTGTCATCATTATTGTCCCATCTTCATCATGCGTTTGCACAAACCCAACAGCCTTCACACATGGCCCACAGTGATCTTCCCTCATTCACAATGGTCAGTGTAACCTCTTACTAAATAAGTGATAGTGTCTATTTGGATGGGGGTATGATCCTCAGGACCTGTAAACAAGGCCTGAGGGTCTTGTTTGGCCTTTTTTGCATTTAGCATACAAAAAAAATTTAAAAGTAAAACGAAAGCTCTTTTGCTATCAGACATTTAATGAACTACGTAATTCAGGCTTTGGCCAAAGGGATAGGATTGTGTGCTACTGAGTGTCACTGTGTTTTA
The DNA here is from genome assembly GCF_000951045.1 of Mandrillus leucophaeus. Classification (NCBI taxonomy): domain Eukaryota; kingdom Metazoa; phylum Chordata; class Mammalia; order Primates; family Cercopithecidae; genus Mandrillus; species Mandrillus leucophaeus. The sequence goes on from NW_012109141.1 coordinate 1,491,685, forward strand.
GAAATTGATGTCCTGCAGGGTCAGAAGGGTACTCCTGAGTGAGGTCAGAGATCTGATTTACCAATCGATGCCCTTGGACAGAGGGTATTTTGATCTTAGAGTGCTGCATTAACTCTAACCCCAGGTTGATTTTGCAAAACCAGTGCCCTCAGACACTTTCCAAAGTGCTCATTCCTTCTTTCTCCCTCTTTTGTAATGTATTTTTGATTGTCAGGTTTCTGTTATGTAGTTACTATCCAATCAATAAACATTAGCCAGTTTATTAGTGAAACAGGCTTGATCTCATGATATTACTCATAGGAGGCTCTTATTTATCATTCTAGTCCACAAAAGTTCACAGCTGATGCAACATACAGACTAAACAGCTATGCTGCCAGGAGCAGTTCCTATGCCTGAGGCTGCCCTTCAGGTCACAGTGAATGAGCACAGAACAGAGAGAAATGAAAACAAACAAACAAAAAGAAACAAATAAAAACAAAAAATGTGTCCAGAGTCTGGCCTTGAGTGCAGATTTAGTGTATGTAAAAGCCTCTCTGTCTCCGTGAACTCCCCATTGGAGAGTGTATGTGACCACTCATCCCCCACGGTAATCACGAGTGCAAAGCTGTGTGCCTCTATCTAGAGGCCACAATGGGAAGTGGCACTCAGATAATGGGATTCCTGTCAGCAATTGAACTAAATGACTCAGGTCAGTGGCCTCTTTGTTAGAACTGGGGCCAGGAGGAGCTAAATGACCCTGAGCAGGGAAGGTGGCGCCTGAGAGTCTCGGCAGCCCTGCAGGGTTGGACAGACTTCAGGGAATTGAAGCCGACTCTGCAGGGAGCCAGGCTTTTGGGCCATTCAAACCTATTTCTGATGTAAAACTATTAGTTCTTGATTGGAGTTGTGATGGAAAATAGGGGTGAGCTGAATTTTAGTAGCACAGAAACCCTACAAAGTATGTCCATATTCCTGCTTGTGACCTCCAGTCCATTGTAGGAAATTCAGAGCTTCGGAAAGCAGCTTTTCTTTTCTTTTTTTTTCCAGTGAGCATCTTCTTTTACCCCACTGCTACTGATGTGCATATTTTATATGTCTGGAGGAACTTACTCTAGATGAGTGGCTGGCAAACTTGCTACAAAGGGCCAGATGGTAAATATTTTAGACTTTGTGGTTATATAGTCTCTGCCACAACGACTCAATTCTGCCAGTGTAGTGTGAGAGAAGCCATAGGCAAAACATAAACAAATGACTGAGGCTGTGTTCGAATCATACTTTATGTATAAAAGCAGGCAGTAGCCAGAATTTGGCTCACAGGCCACAGTTTGCAGACCTTTGCACTTGACACTGGTTTTGCTTACCAAGCTGTTTTCCTACTAACAGTAATAGAGGACCAACATGTAAATCCATGGTGCTTTTTGACATTGATGCTGCTACTTGATGTTCTAGTCTCATGAGTGGCCTCCTTTGATGCAAATGAGTAGGGATGGGGTGGTGCTTGAGGCAAAGCGATGACCAGTACCACCTGTCTACTGGTCCCAACCTTAAAGGGGAATTTTCTTCAGTGAGTTTTTGGCTTAAGATGAGGCTTCCCCAAGTTTTAAACTGTACTTTAAAAGTCAGGGCAGGATTTTCATGAAGCCACTTGAAGAAGTATTGAGATTTTCCCAGTTGCATTCACAGAGGTGATAAAGAGATGGAATATATTCAGAGTTGATAATTTCAGCTAACTGAAATTCCACGAAATTTATATAACTGGAGATTCCACGAAATGCCTTTTAACTAAAAGCTATTTATTTGAAAGAAGTGATTTCTATTACTGATAATTTTGTCCTTCAGAAAATTATAAAAATAAGGTCCTACTGCATAGGATATCATTAAAAGTAATAAGGAAAAAACAGGTTGGAAATGTAAGTCAACAGGAAAGTTGGGGAGAAATGATGACATTATTGGAGATTTCCACTGTGTTCATGAATAGTTGAGTAGAGTCAAAAGAAAATAACCTGAGAAAGCAGATTATTTCTCAAAAAAGAAGAATGTAAAAAGGGGAATTTGTGGAAAATAAAGATAAACACAGTTTTTGTTTTTCACAGCTTGGGCAAGAAAATTAACAAACAAACAAAAACTGGCCTGACATTTGATTAAATGATGAAAACGACTCCTAACAAGATCATACTTTCTTCCAGCTAGATCACACAGGTAAACTAAAATAGTGACTCAAAAAATGGTAACCATGGATTTCAGACAAAACATTGATCCTTTTCTCAGGTTTTACCTGTCTTCTACTTTAGTGTGTTTTTGAGATTTTTTTTGAAGATCCTGTGCCTTGAGGATATTTGTTAAAAGAACACGGTTTTGAGCCTCACCCCAAAGTTACTGAGTTAGAACTTCTAGGTATGGGGACTAGGATATCTGTGATGTTAAGGGACATTTTAGTAAATATCAATCACTGAAGTTTGAGAAGCACCAGCAATCCCATCCCCTTGACCAAAACCTTCTCTCATTCATAGGACAAGTGTTTGGAAAAGACATTGTTATGGATTGACTTGTCTCCCCACAAAATTCACATGTTGGAGCTCCAGTTTCATTGTTAGTGTTTCCTTGAAAGAGGTAATTAAAGTTAAATAAGGTCATCAGGGTGGGCCCTAACCCTATCTGACTGGTGTTCTTAGAGGAAGAAATCTGGACAGCACACAGAGATACCAGGGAAGTGAGTGAACAGAGGAATGATTATGTGTGAGGATGCAGCAAGATGGCCATCTGCAAACCAGGAAGAGCGGCCTTTGGACACCTTGATATAGGACTTCCAGACTTTACAACTGTGAAACAATAAAATTTTGTTTTTTAAACTACCTTGTCATGTGGTATATTGTATGGTAGCCCTGGCAAACTAATATGAAGGATAATCAGATTGTTGGGGTTTGAAATTCACCAGCTGAACTCCACCACTGTACAACGTAGGGCAAGTTATTTGTCTAAGACTTATTTTCTTCATCTATAAAAATCAAGATAATGATAGTGCCCACTTCGTCAGTATATAGAGATGGTTAAATGAAATGCAGGAGACCCTGGAACAATGCAGGGTTAGGGCTGCCATCCCCCACACAGTTGAAAGTCCACATATAATTATCAACTCCCACAGCCTACTGCTGGCTGGAAGTCTTACCAATAACATAAGCAGTCGATTAACACATATTTTCTGTATATACTGTATTCTTAGTTACTAGTAGTATATACTGTAAATACTATATTCTTACAATAAAGTAAGAGAAAAGAAAATATTAAGAAAATTAAGAAAGAAAATATATTTACTATTCATTAAGCAGAAGTGGATCATCATAAAAGTCTTCATCCTTGTTGTCTTCATGTTGAGTAGGTAGAGGAGGAGGAGAAGGAGGAGGGCTTGGTCTCGTTATCTTTGGGTGGCACAGGTGGGATAAAATCCATGTGTAAGTGAGCTCACAAAATTCAACCCCATATCGTTCAAGGATCAACTGTAATCCATCGTGAGAACTCCGAAAATGCTTGCAGAAGGGAAGTTCATGATGGCGGGTGCACCTTTTGCAGCTTCCGGAGGAAAGCAGAGGAATGGGGTAAGTAGGACAATGGTGAATACCAAAGTGGGGATCAGAACCTCCTTACTCCTTGACTTTACTTTTCTACTTTCTCCTTTTTTTTCCTACATTTTTAGTCACCAATTTCTTCTCTGGACACTTCCTTAAGAACTTCTATCTTTTTCATTGACTAAGTAATCAATCAATGAATTCAATCACACATTCTTTCATTTATTCATTGAGCAGAGTGGTTGAGCACCAGTCTTTTTGGAGAGCACAAGGGTAGAGTAAGATCATGGTTTCACTCCTTGAGACACAACACAGGTGACATTTCTGCAGTAACACTGATGGTTTACAAGGATCCATGATACACATTTTCAAGTTTGGATGCTACAACCATCCTGGAAGACAGACCAAATAGGTATCATTCCTATTTCTATATGTGAAAACTAGGGCTAGTTACTGCATAGCTATTAGCTGGGGTTGCTTGAGTGGGAACTTACTCTGATGCCACTGAACAACGTTGAAGTGTTACTCAAGTGGCAGCCACATCAAGCTGTGTGTGACAAGCGCTATAAGAAAACTGTTGACTCAGTATTGTGGCTTAAGGTGGAAAAATTCATGTCTGAATGAAGTAATCAAGAAAGGCATAATGGAGGAGGTGAGATTAAAACTGTAATTTGAAGAAAGAGAGGAAAACTCTAATTTTGTTTTCTTCATCTGAAAAAGAGAAATCCCCTAAGTCTGGGGTTTGAAGTGAATTCATATGTCACAAAGAGTAGATCTGTTATGCTTCAGATCATCTATCTCATTGCAAATAAATAAGTGACATTCAATATAATTATCCTCCGGGTTCTGTTTAGTTGTTTGTTTATTGCTATTTAAGCAATCAAGTTTTAAATAAAACATGGGAAGAGAAATGCAAAGTGCTGCCAAAAGAGATGAATCAAACTTAATTAGTTTTCAAATACACACCTTTTATTCAGGCCCCCACCAGGCTTTCTCTTGGGTCCCTGTCAATGTGAAGAATGGGGAATGACCAAGTTGATGAAGATACTCAGAGGGCAGAGATAAACGGGTACACTTTCAAGAGAGAGAAAGAATGGTTTTGCTGATGGCTGATAAAATTAGACTTTTATATATTTTAAAGGAGTAGGTGCTGCTTCCTAGAATGCTTATTCTGAAGTAATCATAAAAATAATTAGCCACTTTACATAATCATTATCAGTTGATGACATAATTGTGTAGTAATAGAAAGCATACCATTGATTATTATCCCACAGATGAAAAAACACATTTTACTCTAAATTAGTCTCATTCAAAGCAGGAAAAAAACAGAAAACACATAGTTGAACCATGACATAATGTTAGAAACCTTTTAATCTATGCCATTTTTTCTTTGATGTTTGTTTAAAAATCCCAGGCCAATTCAATCATGTTGTGTAAGTTATGATGACAGACTGAGATCAGCTTCCTCATTTTCTGTGCATGACACACATACAACTTTGGGAGAATACAAAACTTCTATTGAATAAATTGGCCCTTGTTTATCCTCTATTAAACTGAAAACAACAATAATTCACCATTAACAAAACATATACTGATTCGGCACAAATATTTTTAAATTTATAAAATGCGCAAAAGTCTTTCTTTTGTTTGTTTCTGAACATTGCTTAGTGCTGCAGATTCTCCCCCATGGTTTTTATCTGTGAAGTGCAGTAGTTAATTTACATATTTCTAGTCTCATGAAAATTTAAGGGTATAAGACCAAGTGACTGATGTCTGCTTGACATTCAGGCTGCAAACAGCCCTAGATGAATCAAATTTTTGTTATTTTTTCTGTTTATTTTAACCATATGATGGGCTAAATTAGTATATCCAATTGGAAATCTTTATAGCAAGTGAGATTTGTACTTCAGGTAAATAATGTAGACCCTTATGGTGATTTTTTTTTTAAAAAAAAAGCACATATTTTTGTTTGTATTCTTTTGGTATCAACGTGTTCTCCCAAATTCTTCTTTAAAAGATAATGGTGTTAATGACATATCTGTCTATGTAAATACCTGGAGATTTTCCAAATAAGATTATTCTTTTTAATTCTGAACTTTCTATGTATCTGTGCACTGTGTAAGCCCAAACTGCAAACCAGGTTAAATTTGGTAGTGTTCACCTTGGCTAGAGCCAAGATAGATAAATTGTGATTAAAATGCAGGTGAATGTTTATGTTGCAGGGAAAAAATGTTTCTGAGATGAAGCCAAGAAAAATATGGAATACTTGATAAAGTGTTTATGTTAAGATGGGGAGAGGACAGCACAAAAAATAAAAATAAATTTAAAAAAAAGAGGAGAGAGAAAGAAAAAGGATGGTGGCTGTGTATTAGGACCCAAAGGTAAGTTGGTGAGATCAGGGAATGAAGTAGTTTTCAGTAACTGCATCTGCCCTCATTGGATCTTTGCAGAAATTCTGGAGCCCAACAGTGTAGAGTGGGAGGAGGGCAGAGGTAGAAGAATCTCAAATGTATGCTTTGGACACTATTGTGCAACCAGCCTACATATCATTACTGTAAATTCTGCACCTGTGTTTATATATGAAACCTTATTTTATATTTCTTAACATTTAAATACATATGTAACTTCAAAAACTGGGGGCCCAAATAATCAATAGCTCTGTTCACTAAATATTTCTGGTTCTATACTTCTGGGAAAGTTCTGGTTTCCTTGGGTTGGAATGAAGCCATGTAGCTAGTTGTGGCCAGTGAATCAATAACAAAAGAGTCATGTATACATTCTAGAGATGACCATTAATTACTAATTTAAGACCTCCCAGAAGTCAGCTTCTCTCTGGAACAGTGACCCACTCCATCAGCCTGGGTTCTTGAGAGAGTGAAGTCACCAGCCCCTCTCCAAAATATGCTGGATAAATAATGAGGATGACAAATAAACCTTTGCTGTTTTAAGTTAGTGAGGTCTTGGGACTGGTTGGTAGTAGAATAACCTAGATTATCTAGCAGAAATATCTCCTCAATTATATTTTTAGATTTTCTGTTTCTGGGCTAGTTCTGATTGAGTAAAAAACCACAATTATTTCAACAGCTTTATTCCCCCCTTAAAACAGTAAAATCAAATTGCTTCAAGATGCAGGGTCTGTGTCTTCTTTTATCTCCCAAAACGGATCTCTACTCTCTGTGGCTCTCTGGTTATATTAGGTCCCCATGTTCTCACTCCCTGCTTTCTCACATCTGGTTTTTAATATGTCTATAGATTTGCAATCGTCTTTCAGTTCTCAATGGTTATTTTACCAGTCCAGTTCTTTTCTAGGACCAGAGTCTTCCTGCCTACTTTAATGTCAGTGAGTCCACTGCCTGCCTTTGTCAGGAAAAGGTCTGGAGCTCTGCCTCTTTGGCCAGTCCAGGTTTGGAGTTCTGCTTTCTTTGGATAGAGTTCCCAAATTTACCACGACCAGTCAGTCTGATTCCTGGCTGCAAGCTCTGCCTAATTGGAAGTGTCGGTGCCAACCTGTGCTGAAACAGGGACTATGAGTAGGGTGCTTCCTTGGACTTGGTGTTTGGCCTATGTAGCTGTGTCTCTAGAGCCAAGTGCTGAAGCTAGATTCATTTTCCAAATGTTGGCTTTACTACAGCGTTCAACTTTGCACTCCATTTTGGCTCTTTCTTCTTTCACGCTGGTTCCATATGGGAAAATGTGACCCATGATGGCTCAGAAGCAAGTTCAGAATGGAAAAGTGATTCCCTGATGAACTAATCTGGAAATAGAAAGCTTAGTAAATAGACCAACAAAAGAGCATTATTAACAAGATCTGGAGAGAGAAATAGAGAATGAATTTCGGATTCTAATTGCTCAGAATCAACAGGTGGACTGGCCAAAGCCCATGCCCAGAGCACAGAAAGTTAATCTGAGACAGGTGGCTGGACTTATCATATAGGGCCTGGGAGTACGAGACCAGGAATCTAAAGAAAACTTCAATTCTTCATATTTCCAGGGAAATTAGACAGAAAGGTCAGCCTGATCCTCAAGAAAAAAGTAGAGTAAATTATTTCAAAAGAAAAGCAAAAACAGAGACAGCTTGCAAGGGTGGCTGTGATAGTGCAGCAACTGGATTTCTGACTCTAGCATTCTGTTTAGACCAATGTTTCTCAAAGTGGCATCCACACATCAGTGGCCTCAGTACCATGGGTGGGGGCAGGTTGACAATGTGAATAAATGGACCTAGGAAATAGTAATACTTAGATAACTAACATGAATGTATGAAGATTCTGCTGCCTGTTAAGAAGGACATGGATCCCTTTGTCGAGTTTAAAACCAAAAAGAACAGACAAAATCACAATGAATTGTTAAATAAGTTGAGTTTAGCAAGCATATATGTGGGAATTGTTTACAATACATTAAGTGAGAAAATAATTTCTGAAAGCATTTCTTATCTTGAGACTTTTCAGTTTCAGCATGAAAGGAGAGGGAAAAGGCCAAATGTGAGAATAAAATAGTTAAGTAAGGCAGGCTTTGGTAAATAAGACAGAGTGTGTTACGAAAACACAGATGAAGGACTCTTTATTTCAAATTAAGAGACTATGTTCTGTTTTCATTAATAAGGACCTAAAGCAGATAAGCTTTTTAGAGGAGGATATTGTGGAGAAGAAGAAAGTGCACTGTAAGAGTAGGGGGAAGTGTAATCAAAAGTACAGAAGTGGAGAAAACTGGCAGAAATGTTCCCTTTTAAGCCATCAGCTCCCAAATGTTGCTTCACAGAGTTATGCCATTCTTCCTGTCAACAGGTAGCTTATTAAAAGATTCCTGAGCTCCAAATGTGAGGATTTTGGCTTAGGAGTTAAAGTGAACCCAAAAGAATTGTAATTTTGAAAGGTTTCTCATATCCATCAGTGATCTTTGTAGACAAGCAGAATCTACTCCAGAGGCATTACGGATAAATATGTCAAAAAGACCCTATTGAACACTTTTACATTGTTAGTGGGAGGGTAAACTAGTTCAACCATTGTGGAAGACGGTGTGGCGATTCCTCAAGGATCTAGAACCAGAAATACCATTTGACCCAGCAATCCCATTACTGGGTATATATCCAAAGGATTATAAATCATTCTACTGTAAAGACACATGTACCTATATGTTTATTGCAGCACTCTGCAATAGCAAAGACTTGGAACTAACCCAAATGCCCACCAATAATAGACAGGATAAAGAAAATGTGGCACATATACACCATGGAATACTATGCAGCCATAAAAAGGAATGGGTTCACGGCCTTTGCAGGGACATGGATGAAGTTGGATGCCATCATTCTCAGCAAACTAATACAGGAACAGAAAACCAAACACCACATATTCTCACTCATAAGTGGGAGTTGAACAGTGAGAACACATGGACACAGGAAGGGGAATATCACACACCTGGGCCTGTTGCGGGGTGGCAGGCAAGGGGAGGGAGAGCATTAGGACAAATATGTAATGCATGTGGGGCTTAAAACCTAGATGATGGGTTGATAGGTGCAGTAAACCACCATGGCACATGTATAGCTATGTAACAAACCTGCACGTTCTGCACATGTATCCCAGAACTTAAAGTAAAATAAAATAAAATAAAATAAAATAAAATAAAATAAAGACCCTATTTAACCCTGTTTACTAGCTGTATATATATGTGCATATGTATATGGAGTAGATTAAATATACACATTTAATCAAATATATTAAATAAACATTTAATCCAAGTGGCCTACTGTTGCTGGAATATAGGCAGAAGAAGGGACATTTTGGGGAAGGTGATGTACGTGTAGTGGTTACACCAAAACGAGATGGCAACCTTGATGAGTGGCTAAGTGGCCAACAAACAGGATGCCTCTGGCATCTGTTTCTGGTATCTGCTAATACTCGCAAAGAAGTGGTAGGGGCCTATGTGGGAACAATGCCTCAAGACCCAATACACTAGATGCTCAATTTTACTAGTACTGCTATCTCTTGAGGACTCTGACTCGAGAAGATGGAAGCAGGTGACCAGTTTCAGAAAGGGAAATGAGAAAAATCATAGTAAAAAGCAAGTAAGTCATGGATATTCTATGCCTAGGTCAAATAAATGTTATTTTACACTAAATTGCATAGCATTCTGTGATAGGTATTTAACTCTAAGTGTATCTAAGGTTAAAAAATGTGATTGCCTGTTTTAGTACTAATGTTGTCATTTAAAAAAAATACAACAAATACCTTTTAATGTGATTTTTATGTGACATTGAACCAAATTCCTAGCATAAGCTAATGTGAACTAGTCTGTTTTATTCTTTAATAAGTAGTGAGATTAGAGATCCTGAAGGTGGGATGTCTGGACTTGAGAATGGGTAGAATTTTGACAAGAAGGAGTAAGGAAGAGTTTCAAAAGGGTTAGCTAATGCAGATGCACAAAGAGAGTGCAGAGCAAGTGAAGGAATGGCAAACAACTTTGTCACATTTTCTCTGCCTTTTGAAGATTTCAAAGCAATGTCCTTTAAGTTGTCTTGAGTGCCTAACATCCTAAGTGCCTCCTAATGCATCCATTGTTTGTATTTATACCACTTAGTATGTATCAGAGCGACTTTGACACCTACATTTCTTATAACCTTTATTTCAAAGTGCTTGACATCCTAGTTGGTTTTGAAAACCTGAAATAAGATGCCTTACTCTGGAATAAAGTGAGAGAGAGAGAGAGAAGAAATATGCATTCAAATTACCAGGGAAAGTATATGTAATGCTTTCCTTGTACAGCCTGGAAATGAAAACCAAATTTTCCTGACTACCAATGTGAAAGCACTAGAAGATTCAGTAGTTACTTTTAAGACTGAGAAAAGAGATGTTTAAGCTGGAAATGATGAAAGGCTTTTTAATTAAAGCAGCATGAAAGATGGGTCTGCAATTTACGCTGATTGTTTTTTATCATATACTTCTTCGCAACTTCAGTAAATCCTGGGGAGATTGGGAAGCCAAGTGCTGCATTCCCTGTGCCTATCTTGGTTGCTAAATGTTTCCCATTCATTATAATGCATGGCCTGTAAGCACCATCCAATTTCTCTACGTCCTTTCCACTCTTCAGACCACAATGATTATGAATGGGCCTAGATAATAGCTCCTACTCTCCTCTCTCTCTGTCCTACTTTCAAAGATAACAGTTGTTCCTTACTGCTGTCAATAGGCATGCCATGCAAACATAAGACAGGGTTTCTTATGTACCATTTGCTGTCATCCAGAAAGGTGGACAGTTTCCATACCCCCTATTTCAGCAAAGGACTGGCGGTATTTGATTGAGGAAAAAAATGCTTTTCAAATCACATGGAATTCAGGAAATAGTTCCCAAGATCAAACTGGATATGATGCTGCTATGGCTGCTTAAATCTAGCATATTTGTACTTCATATTAAAGCCCAAAACAGCACTTAGGGCTTGGCTCAAGATTGCAGGGAGTGAACTAGCTCAAGAATGGGTTTTTAAACATCTGCTTGCATACGCACTATGCCATGTGATGGAAAATTAGGAGGTAAATATATACTTCCCATATACTTCCCTAAACAGCTTCTTACTGCCTTAGCTCTCTTCCACCAAAACCCTCTAACAGCATGAGTATTCTAGTTTCTACACAGAAACTACAAAGTAATTCACCCTCCCCCACCCCCATGTTTTATTTCCACATACTTTTCTCTATCCATTTAAATTTTATCTATCCTTCAAGGTCCCTACTCTAACTCAGTCTCTCCATTTAATTATGTTCCTTATTGTCCCAGATCATACAGAATGTAGGAGCAATGTCATGAAATTTGCCACGTACTCCTAAGTTGTTTATGTCATTATCTAACATTTTTGTGAATTATCCTTGTCTCTTAGGTATTAATGAAAGTTCTATTCTGAAAGACACGTTGTCTTCTACTGCTTTGACTTCCATCCCCAGGACCTCTGTCTTCCTTTAGATTTACCAAAGGAGTTTCACAAATACTTTTTCATATATTGGATATTTAACTTTTTAAAATAGAAAAATCATACAATATTGACATATTAGAGTTAGGAAGTTGAGTGCAACCTCTCAATGTGTTATTCTTCTTTTCATCTCCATGTCACTGACAGTTGGTCCTCCAGGCTTGTCTTAAATACTCCCAGATATAAGACATTTATTTAAATTTAATAGTGTATGGCCGGGCATGGTGGCTCACGCTTGTAATCCCAGCACTTTGGGAGGCTGAGGCAGGCGGATCAC